>NW_009223661.1:0-3412 GCF_000690835.1 Fulmarus glacialis | reverse complement strand
AGGGAAAGATAAAGGGAAGGAAAAGATAACAGCGGAGGAACAGTAGAATGAGTTAATGATAACAGGGCACTGGGAACTAATGAATGCCTTTGCAAATATAAAGAGGAAAGAAAAAATATTACCATGAACAAAGTCTCCTTAATAAAAGTGAGGTGAAGTCAACAATTATTGCAAGCGTCTGAGGTATTGCTCTACACTGCTGAAACCAGAAAACCAGTACACAAAAGAAAAAATGAAAACCTTGGCTTTCGGCTGGATGTAGGTTCCCATGTGTCTAACTCCTTTGGGAAAAAGGCTCCAACATCCTTTAGGGAGATACGAAAAAACCTAGCCTAGCTGTTGAGAAAGTGTGGGTAGGAAGACATTGGGAGTCTCACAGCTGTAAAAGAGGCCCAGGTGAGAGAGAATCAGTGGAAGCTGGCATGCAGATATACTGCTGTGGACAGAAAATGACAAGTCCCAATGAAAGGTTGGTTTGCCTCCTTTTCTTCAGGGCTTGCTCCGTTTTCAGGGACAAACTCTAGACCAGAAAATACAAGCATCCAAAGCCAGATTTTCAGGCCACTATGAGGAGAAAGAACATACTTCTGTCTATGGGTTTTCTCATCCTGCTGCTGCTGTCCCCCAACACATCAGCCATCTCCCTTTCCTGAGAGAGCCATAAGTAAGGCAAGGAACTTGGCCTCACTTCACAGGCCAGGGTATGGTTACCTTTTGCCTGAATTAGTATTGCCGCCATGTGTCTGAGCAAAAAGTTAGGGGATTTCTGGCTAGGGCGTCGATGAAAGGTGGCTCTGTGGGATTGTAAATCCTGCTTCTAACTGAAGGGTCCTCCCTGGAGATAAGCTAAGCAGTAGCCTCTAGGTGAGAGGGAAGGAAACTAACTGGGAGCCCATTCAAGGTTTAATATGCGCTAATGGACTTCCTTTCCGCTCTGTGCAATCTCCACGCGGGGCGGATCTAAAGGGGAGCTGACAGCTGGAGAAGCTTTCTCCTCATTCCCAGAGCAACTGTCCTGCAGCCACAGACCATCCTGCTCACCAGGAGATTTGGTAGCATTTTTCTTCTCCTGCACAGACCAGCAGCCAGGACCATATAGTTTGAGGTCTCAAGAGATGGAACTAATGAGAGGAACCGCGAGAAATCAGGTCAGAGAAACAAGGGCAGAACCAAGCAGAGAAGCTAACGCATTTCAAGGAGTTTGGCCCTCCTTGTTCAAAGGGTTCAAGTCACTGTGGCTAGCATCTGGCTAGCATGGTTGAGGCATATCTGCTTCTGTTGGCAAGAGCAGACCACCGGGCAGCGTGGTGTTTGTTTTGTCCAGACACATTTCCTTCCCCAGCTTTCTTACAGCGGCTTCAATGGGATTGACTTCTGGCTGGAAAGGCGCTGCACTCAAGCCTGTGGCCTTCTCTACACATTCACCATTTCTCTCCCTTCCTTTTCTAGTTACCATCCATTGCACTCACATTTAGTGGAGTAGTGGAAAAAAAGAACAGAAGGAGCTGGAAGAGAACAGCTCTAAATCAGGTTGTGATCTTGGACAGATACTTGTGACCATACTGGTTGAGAGGTCTGCCAAGATGGATCAAGGCCTGTGTTTGTAAGGGCCATTAATCAAAGTGGAGGAACAGCAGATATCAGTGACCCCAGAAAGAACAGATGTTGAAACTCCAGGCAGAAAAATGAGACTCGGGATACATAGCTTCACCACAATCTCTATGGAGAAAAACAGATTGCAGTTGCACTGCAAGAGGGAACACTGAGGAGTAAGAGGACCAGATCTGATTCAGGGTAGTGGCAGGTGACAAATTTTGTACAAGCTTCTGAGGCAACTTGGAGACAAACTGAACCATAATGGGGTTTTGGCTGCATTCACAAAGGATCTGGCAGATACTTGTCCCTAAATGTGGGCATCCATGGGCTGAGGAGATCATGACCAATTAGATGGGAATCAGAGAAGACCAATGACATTGATAAAGTGGCTGCAGGGACTGATTAATGAAAGGAGATAAAAAGAACAAACGGCAATGGCTAGGAATAGAAGTGCAAGGCATAAACAGCCAGAGAGGAGAAAAAATGTTTAGGGGAGTACAATGTATGATTATAACCAGGAGTAATTGGGTGAAACTGGACAAACGAAAATATAGGCCAAATATCTTCCTGACCATGGGACTTGCTGGACCATGAAATAGTCTCCAAAAGAAAGAGGTGGAAGCCCCATTACCTGAGGCATTTAAAAAGAAAGTGGACAGAGCAATCAAGCATGTGCTGTAAATCCTCTACTGGCAGGGGAGGGAAGCAGATGACCTCACAGGTCTTTTCCTTCTCTAATTTCTGTGTTTAATATAAGAAATCACAAAAACCCCCAACTTGCCATGAGAGACAGAATAATGACTCAGCACTTGGGGAAAGCCAGTGGTAATCATTCAGGTAGAAAGGGAAAATGTCATAGCGGTGAAGCAGAGAGAATAATAGGGGAAAGAGCGGCATTGTAAAAGAAATAGAGAGGCAACGACTCTACTCCAGCAGTTCAGCCGTGCTGAGGGAAGACAGGTAAATATGAATCCTTTATTACTGAGTTGGCCCTATATTAAAAAAGGGTCATTGGTTGCTAGGCTGAGAGGGAATAGTACCTTCCCTCCCTCTTCCTCATTTAGTTTCAGGGACTGGCCAAAACGAAGTTGTAAGAGGCAGCAGGGAGTTGGTCCTGGTTTGCAAAATGACCTGCGGTAGCCCACCAAAGGATGCCTACCAGGAGATCCCAGCAGTCTCGCCTCTTGGCCATGCAGGTGAAGCAGCATTGCATTTGATGCAAGCACGCCACGGTTAAGCAGATGCCATGTAATGTGAGCTAAGGCTTTAAAACACCATGGTAGGATTCCCCCTCATTTGCTATTTTCGGTAGCACTGAATCACTTAATAGAAGCCTATTCTATCCCAATGCACAGCATCCTTACAGCAGACTCCAAAGGTGGTTCTGCCTTGCAGCAACACGGATACAAGCAGGGCTCTGCTCTCAGGCGTGTTCGGGGCTTGCAATAAAGCAGGTGCATCCAAAAACCAGCCAGGACACCCCAGGACAGCAAAAACTGTGCTTAAAATCACAAAAAGATTTAGACGAAGAGATGGCCGAGTTACTTTTCGCCTTTCCCCCCATCATATCGTATGTATCATTTCACCCACGTTGTACAGTATGTATCCCATACGTTGCGGGTGACACAACTCCCCCCTGAAGCTCTGTGCTGAGCCAAGTGCGACCCGCTCCGGGGTCTAAACACAGGCAGAGCCCCGGGGGCTCCCCTCGCCGGCTGGCAGGAGGTTTCCCCCGCGGCGGTCGTCCTCCGGTGGGGCAGGGGCTAGGGGGACCCCCCTCGGTCCCTTTGGCTTTGCAGTGGCAGGCGGGGGGGTG
>NW_009223660.1:906-4525 GCF_000690835.1 Fulmarus glacialis | reverse complement strand
CCTCAGCCTTATCCTTGTCCTCGGCGGCAGTGTTCTCCCCGCCCCGCATCCAATAAAGGGTGGAGATTCTCCTTGGTTCTCTTTTCATCCTACTCATTTGCTAGTCTGGCTTGATATTCAGTACTGATTGCACACATTGACATACACAATATGCACTTACTCCAGTCTCTGCAGTTGCTGGTACCCCAGACACATGGTTTCCCCTCCAATTGCTGGCACCACCGTGACCCAAGCATCTATGATCCATGGTCTTTTTTCCATTTGCCGGCATTTAGATCTCCATACACACAGAATAGAGAGCCTCCTCACCTAGCAATATAGTTAGAAACAGATTTTAATAGGAAGGTAGGACAGACTGTGGAAATCACATGCAGGGCACAGCCAGACAAATGAACTGACCAGCCCCAGTGCACAAAATAGGTCCCTTTTATCCCTTTTTCCCTGTTTACTCACATTTCTCTCTCCCTGAATCATCTTGATCCCTCCTTCTTTCCATCTTTTTCTCTTCCCGTAGCACTTCTCTTGCATATTCTCACAATCCTCTTAGAGCACTTTGTAATAATGTGTATTCAAGCCCCGAATCCTCTACCTGTTACCCAATAATAAGTCACTAGCTTATCCCCTGTTTATTTGCAAGTCATCTGGGTAAGAGTTTCCCTACTTCTTAACAAGGATAGGATAGGATAGGATAGAATAGAATAGAATAGAATAGAATAGAATAGTTCAGTTGGAAGGGACCTAAAACGATCATCTAGTCCAACTGCCTTACCACTGCAGGGCTGACCAAAAGTTAAAGCATAGTATTAAGGGCATTGTCCAAATGCCTCTTAAACACTGACAGGCATGGGGCATCAACCACCTCTCTAGGAAGCCTGTTCCAGGGTTTGACCACCCTCTCAGTAAAGAAATGTTTCCTCATGTCAAGTCTGAATATCCCCTGACCTAGCTTTGAGCCCTTCCCATGAGTTTTATCACTGGATCCCAGGGAGATGAGATCAGCACCTCCCTCTCCACATCCCCTCCTCAGGAAGCTGTAAGAGATCAATGAGGTCGCCCCTCAATCTCCTTTTCTCCAAACTAGACAAACCCAGAGTCCTTAGCTGCTCCTCACAGGACATGCCTTCCAGCCCTTTCACCAGCTTTGTTGCCCTCTTCTGGACACATTCGAGTACCTTAACATCCCTTTTTAATTGTGGGGCCCAGAACTGCACACAATGGTAAAAGTGAGGCTGCACCAATGCTAAATACAGTGGGATAATCACCTCTTTTGACCAGCTGGTTATACTGTGTTTGATACACCCCAGGTAGCGGTTTGTCCTCTTGGCTGCCAGGGCAACTGCCGACTCACATTAAGCCTGCTGTCAACCAGGACCCCCAGATCCCTTTCTGCAGGGCTGCTCTCCAGCCATTCCTCTCCCAATTTATACTTGTGTCCAGTGTTACTCCATCCCAGGTGCAGAATCCGGATGATGAGCTAAATGTCCTCATTGGGTGGACTCAGGGAGTAGTAGATTTTCTGTGCTCTGTTTTCACTGTTTAGTTTACTATTAGGTTACGTGTTTTCTCTAATCTTCCCATCTTTGCTCAGTGTCTGTGTTCACAGTGATTAGACATTAAATAGATAACCTAATACTGGTCATGTAGAGAGATTTATTAACTGTCCTGTTGGCACTGTGCTGGTTTCCAGGCTTTGGCACCTAGCTGGGAGTGGAATGCAAGAGTATGCAAGTGACTGCTGGCATTTGGGAATATGTGTGTTGTGTAAGTATTTGCAGACCATTCCTTTTCAAAGTAAGACTGGAGCTACAGTGTCCTTCGCTTCATCACTTACCTGAACTACTGCTTCTAGGAAGGGATTGAACTCTTTATCTCCAACCTTCATGTATGCCTTTGTCTTTCCAGGTACATTTTACCAGATAGAGATGATGGTGTCTGCCTCCAAAGAGAAGTTCATCAGATCTCTGTCAATCACACCAAATCTGGTTTGTCCATACATAGTGATATCTGTGTTTAGACTGGGTCCGTCAGGTTCCTGAGGCACACTCAGAACCGTAGGTGGATCTGTCCAAATAATTTTATAAACTCTGCCCTGTCCCCCAGGCCAAGTCACCGTTTCTTCTGGCAAAGCAAGAACAAGATCTCCCTGTGTATGCATGGTGTAACAGCTTGCAGACACTTCCGTGCCACTCACGCTGACATAGGGAGGATTGTATCTACCATGGTTTAACCCTGCGCCAGCAACTGAACACCACAGAGTCACTCACTCACCCCCCATCTTCCGGTAGGATGGGGGAGAAAATCAGGAAGGCAAAAGTGGGAAAACTCGTGGGTTGAGATAAAAACAGTTTAATAATTGAAATAGAACAAAGTAGAACAGTAGTAATAATAATGATAACAACAACACAAATAATAGAATATAGAAAGCAGGCGATGCACAATGCCACTGCCCACCAGCCGCCAACAAACGCCCCCAGCCCGTCCCCGAGCTGCTATCTGCCCTTCCCGGACCACGCCTCCTAGTATATATACTGAGCATGACATCATATGGTATGGAATACCCCATTGGCCATCTGGACTAGCTGTCCTGGCTATGGTCCCTCCCAGCTTCCCGTGCACCCAGCAGAGCATGGGAAGCTGAAGAGTCCTTGACTAGTGTAAGCACCACTTAGCAATACCTAAAGCATCAATGCGCCGTCAACATTCTTCTCATACCAAACCCAAAACACAGGACTAGAAAGAAAATTAACTCTATCCCAGCTGGAATCAGGACAGTATCCACCCCTTATTCTATACCATCTATGTCATGCCCAGGTCTCACATTTTCCAGTACATTCCAATTCATCATCACCACTCTTCCTGCCTTTTGATATATACACACAATGTCCAGTGATTTCATTTAGGCCATGACTTCGGGTTCCATCTGTCATAACAGTCTTTCAGGGCAGGAGAGGCGATGTATGGTGTTGGATTGTCGCATGCTGAAGCCAGTTCTGGTTCCATTATCACTGCACCCCTCAGGTTCTATCATCGTTGCACTTTGCTCGGTTTCGTCAGAGTTCATTATTCATTAATTTGTGTGATTCCTACTGCGATACCGCTGATATGACATATAGTAACCATAGAAGTGATGACAAACAGTATTATATAGTAACTAACATCATACAATCCAGTTCATTGGCTATTTTCGCCCAAAATCAAATCCCCTTGAGGTACACACCAGACTTCCCCATCCTTTCGCATTACCCACCAAGTGCACCCAGGTCCTTGAGCAAAAGCAATCCCACAGATGGGTTTTCCCTTGCTAGAGGCAGGAGAAACCCAGATTGTCTTCCCCAGCATATTTCTCATATGCACGACAGGGACTTTACCCCCCTCTACAGTACGTAAGGGTTTGGATTGGGCAGGGCCAGCTCAAGTGACAGATCCCCTAGTGTTGACTAACCAGGTGGCTTTTGCTAAATGTGTATCCCAATACTTGAATGTCCCACCACCCATTGCCCTCAGTGTAGTCTTTAGCAGTCCGTTCTATCGTTCAATTTTCTGGGAGACTGGTGCATGGTAGGGGATGTGATAGACCCACTCAATGCCATGCTCTTTGGCCCAGGTGTCTATGAGGGTG
>NW_009223660.1:0-215 GCF_000690835.1 Fulmarus glacialis | reverse complement strand
TATAGAGATAAAGTACTGGCCATTTTTCTCGTTCAGCAATGTCCAAGGCCAGCTGGATGGCTTTCACCTCTGCAAACTGACTCGATTCACCTCCTTCAGCAGTTTATGTGACTTATCGTATAGGACTTCATACAGCAGCTTTCCACCTCCGATGCTTTCCCACAAGACGACAGGACCCTAGCACCAGCAGTTGGAGTGCCAGGAGGAGCTGTGCT
>NW_009223659.1:0-37853 GCF_000690835.1 Fulmarus glacialis | reverse complement strand
CAGAACACCCCAAGCCAGGACCCGGCTCCCCAGCACCGCCTGGCAAAATCCCAACAAAACAGGGCTGGAAATAATACTGATGCGCAAAGTCCCCTTTAATAGGCGGGCAGGGAGGATTGTCGCTGAGCCCAGCCACGGCACATGCAGGATGAGCTTCCAAGCACTGCAGCTGGGGTCTTGCTGATGCCCTACAGTGATGGACAGACACAGAGGGGGTCACAGGCAACAAAGCCGCACTGGCCGCCTGGGAGCCGAGGGGTGCTAAGATGACACAGTCACTGCCGTCAGGGCTCCGTTCCGGGTGTAGTAGAACTTGCTGAATGCCTCTTCAAGTAAACAGGTAAGTCTGCTCTGGTCAGCCTGGGAAGAACAAGCTACAGTGAGGGGTGGGCCCAGTCCGTGCAAAGCTAAGAGCTTGGCTGAAGCCTGCCAGCGCACATGGGCAGGGACGCGTCTTATTTCTCCTACCTCCCCAGCTACAAAAAGACTGGTCTGGCATAAACCATTTAAGTTTGAGAATGGAATGCAGACCTATATCCCTACCTGAGCCCCAGGCCTGCTTACCTCACTGATGAATCCAAGCTGGACCAGTTCAGCTGCCAGCTCCTGGATGTTGTCATCTGCAACACAAGGATGGGTGTAAGTCCCAGGTCTGAGTGAACTGCTGGCCCCAGCGCATGGGAAGAAAGGTACTTACTGGGCTGCAGGTCACAGCTCAAGTGTCGATTCAACTTGTCTTCCAGTTTCAGCAGCAGTGTTAACTGCAGGGTAGAGAGGTTCTCATGAGGGACTGCATGGTGGCCACAGCCAGGAGCATCCCCAGAAATCCCCATCAGGATAGCAACCACCCCCCTCCAGAGGCCCACAGGAGTCTAACAGAACAACCACATCCAGTTCCATTTCAAACCACAGCCAGCAGCACCACCCTGCGGAGGAAGCCTGAATCTGGGGGTGGGCTGAAAACATTTGCTACGTGCTAGGTCAGCCACAGGCATGGGCCTGGATCTGGCTTTGGGCCCCACAGACGGCAGCTGGCAGCAGAGGGTCACACCAGGCACCAGCAGCACATCGGCATGCTGGAGCCACGTGCTCTGCACAGCTGCCCTGGTACACCCCCACACCGCATGCTCGGCCAGGAGACGGGAACATACATGGTGCTTCACTCCCTCCTCTACTGACTCAATGTTGCACTGCATCAGCACCACCTGAAACAGGAGCAGAGACACCCCGTGACTGACTGCTGCTGCACAGCACAACTGCCTGGGGAGAGGAGGAATGGAGCTCCCATCTCTCACCTTGCGGGTCTCCACCTCAGCAGGCTCTGGAGTTGGGGTTTTCACTGATGGTGGAGCAATGGGAGACTTCACCACTACTTGCTGGGGCTGCTGGGGTCGCGGCATCCCAAAAGCTGTGAGTGGGTAGATACCATTCCTACAAGAAAGGAGCAGGGTCTGAGGTTATGCCTCTCCTAAATTTTTCCAGTCTTACACACAGTTAAAGTTGCCCTTTAAAAAAAACCCTCTTACCTTACATCCTCCAGGAACTTGTCCAGCTCCAATGCCGGAGATTGTGAGAAGCTGGGGCAGGGGGAAGAAGGAAAAAAAAAAAAAAAAAAAAGTAGTACTGAGGTGAGAAGCCATCTAGCAGAACCATCGACTCAAGTCTTTTCAGATCCAATTTCAAATCCCCATGTCCTACACTACGGCTCTGTCAGTGGGCAGGATGAGTATGGACACAGGCAGCCAGCCAAAGGCGAGACAGACTCCAATCTTCCTGTACAGGAAGCAACTATTCATAGAAGCTAAGAATGAGGCAACATTTTAATTATGGCAGAACAGGTATCACCTCCCTGTAGAGAGTTGTCCAATGCAAACAATTATTTGGAAGCTAGCCCAATAACACCATGTTCCTAGCAAGGTTTTTCAAAGACATCTGTTACACCAGACCCATGAAGCCTGCATCCCATCTCCAGAAGAGCAAGGGCACTCAGCACTGCAAAGGCGAGAACCTCTGCAGCAGCTGATGGCACAGTATGACCAGCCGTATCACTCCAGACCAGAAACCAGAAACTACACCTCAGGACTTAATGCCCCACCCAAATATTTCTCACTGGAGTTTGGGATACTTTTGTTCTCTCTTTCCCAGATCGCTCGTTCAGCTTGGTGGCTTCTTAATGTAGTGCCCCAGACGAAGTCTTCCTACCAATTCATTTTTAATTCCCCAGCCTCTAATTCCATTGAACATCTTCCTTGCTGGTGGCTGATGGAGGATAGCGAGCACTGACAACCCCTCCCCTTTGTGCCATAACTTGTCATATGCCTACTGCTCTTCCTCCTTCTCACCCTCAAGAACATACAGTTCCTCCGTGTGACAATGATTTCCAGCCCCTTGGTGAAGTCAGCTCTCTGATCTGCTCCAGGACTGTTCACAAAGGTTGCCACTTTGTACATGTCCATTGTACAGGTAACATCTTTAGACATTTCACTCAACTATGTAACCTTCTCCCCCATTATTTGGCACCCTGATATCATATTTGCTCTCGTCTACAGCTGCACAGCAGCGCATTTTCAACAAGATGGAAATGGTCTTTTCCTGTGGTGTTACTTCACAGCCTTCTCAGACAGAGAAGCAGTTCTCTTCTTCTCTAAAGCAAGCTATTATTGTCTTTTGCACAGCACAGGGAGTTAGCAACACCAGAATAGTCTACAGCGAGTACCTCATTTCTTTCTGGTTCTGGTAGGAGGCACAGGTTCTCCTACTTTACTAATTCCCCAGTAACACTTTCCTCATCACCTTAGTCAATTCAGCTTTTTAGTGTCCACTTGACCACAGCTTCTTTTAGACTGGGTGCAACAAAAACTTTGAACTGCCAGTCTTCTCCACATCACTGTCTTACGACTGCTTTGAAGAATTTCAGAGATTAGCCAGAGACTGCAAGCTGCTCGAATCCTGCCATGATCCTCTCCTAAGTGTTTGGCTGTTCCATCAGATTTGGTGTAGGCTGCACATCTGCCTCAGTTCCCCAGAGCACTCTCCAGCCCTTTTCAACACACACAACCTCTGTTACTTTCCCATCCTCTAGTACAGTAATAGTTTTCAGCAAAAATTTACAACTTTTTCTAGCAGCTCAGTTTGCATGGCACTCTGATGAATCATTTGGAAATGATGCTCTCTGACATTTCGAGTCATTACTGTGCTTTCTTTTTCTTTTTCCAGCACCTCTGAGGTACTGCACTACCAAAAGGCAAGTCCCAGGCTGGCATATGCCAGATAGCCAATCCTCTGCAGACCGAAGTCCAATATATGTAAAGAATCTCTCTTGCACAGCTTTGGTTATTCACTCTCTGTCCTCCATTTTGAACCTTTAATTAACAAAAAACATTCCAAAGGGAATTCAATACTATTATTTATTAGCGCTATGAAGATCAGAATGTCAGTTTTTAGAAACGTCTATATGGCTCAAAGAGCTTCTCAAACGAACAGTGCTTTTTTTTCCTTGTCCTCTTGATTACTTCTGTTCAGTAGCCTGAGCATCCCAGAATGCTGGGCTACCCTGGAAGTACCCTGGCCTTCTCTGGAAAAAACAGTATCCACATCTTAGCCTTTTCAGCTAACCGCTCAACTAGCTGAGGTTTCATTATCCAAAATTTAACATCGCTTTTGGCACTCTACTTGCTCCATACGCATTATGGTCACTTACTTTGGGAGCCACCTCTATAACTTAAGTGGCTGCTGTGTGTTACTGATAGCTGCCCAAAACAGCCTTTCCCTCTGCATATTGTAGAATGAGCTGCTCCGTTAAGGGAACACCAAGGAACCATTTCTCCAACATGTTGGACTCCATTCGACAAGCCTGTGATTGGTCCAAGCCACTTCCCCAAACTGCTCAACCAGGTTTTGCTAAGGACTGTTCCAACTACAGTGTCTCTCCCTCCATCTGGGGAACAATTCACATCTCACCTGTATGAATCTGTTCACAGAACATGGGTGCAAGGTCTTCTTCTACCCAGGAGTTACCCTCCACAGAATTTTTTGTGCCCAGACAGAGAGTGAATGCTCCTTCACCAACAGCACCATCAGCTCCCTTTTGTTTCCCAGTTAGTGGTGAAACACCAACATTAGCTTGAAGGGAAGAGACCCAAGCAGATCCTTCAGTGCTCACCCCAGTTCCACACGCACCTGAGCAGCCCCCTCCAAGTACACCACGGGGTACTCACATCATCTTGACTCCTTCCCTGTCCGCATGATTAATCTCTGCCAACACTGCACTCATGTCAAGGTTTTTGGTCATTTCTTCTAAAGCGTTTTCAGGAATCATATCTATGGGGGGAAAAAAAAAGTTAGACCTGAACAACTGCAATTCCTTTCCAACCTAAGAAAAGCAATAAAAAAACCAGAGGCTCTAGGCTGTTCATCTCCTGTGCGACTCAGAGCAGGCAGGGCATCATACTCCTCCAGGCTGTGCAGTGACCACAGCTCTGTTTCGCAAGGCCCTGGTCCCTGCCTGCTAAGAGCAGCATGAAGGTCTTGGTTTCCAGGATGCCAGCTGAACTGGTAACTTAGTGAAGCTTTGCCGAACACGAGATGTGGCACCCTGGGTCTCCATACTCACGCTGATGTCCAACGATACAGTGAGCAGCAAGTAGCTTTAATGATGGCACCTCAAACAACGCCTGATGAAAAAGGAGCTCCCGGGCAGTAGGACGCTTGCCAGGGTCCTGTTCTAGACACTTCTGAATGAACTCCTGAAAGACAAAAATTGCATGAGACCACGTGCAATGCCAACACGTCTGCAGGGGTGCTGATCCCTCCTCACTCACCCTCTGCAAGGGGTCCTCCAGCAGCTGGATGGCACTGTTAATGGCCTCCTGGGGCACGTAAGACGACTCTCCATTACCCTGTATTTCCAGCACTGCCATCTGCAAACACAAAGCAGCGCATTAGGCTTCACTGAGAATTACTGACTACATTGAACAGAGCTCAAGGAGACCACTGCCAAGCGTGAGATCATAACAGCCAAGTTGTTTGGTGCTATTTAAGGTCACAGTTTGTGGAGGCAGAGAGAGAATGACTGCCTCATTATGATAGCTTGTTTCTAGCACCCTAACAGATTGCCAGGGAGACCTGAAAACTGTGCCAGCATCACCTTAGACAGTAAGTATCTCCATTTTGAATCTCATGATCCATTGGCCTGTACTTCTGCTTGATAATTCCCATCCTCTAATGAAGCAGTAACTGGATCACTGCCAGAATCTGACAGTATCCCTCTCGGCTGTATGAATAGCTCTGTATTACAGGCAGAAATGCAAGCACACAACGCCATTCAGAACTGGCTCCAGCCAACACACACACAAATTCCCAGCTAGGAATGGCTGGCAAAAGATTCCAGAGAACGTCTTAAGACTCAACGCAAGTTTTGCTTCCTAAAAGTTGTGTTTCCACAGTTCTCTTCCTGCTTCTAGAATTATTTGTGTTGGCTCTTTCTGACAATTCTTCCCAGAAAATACTCCTACCAACAACTCCGATTTCCTAGACTTAGGCCTACTGATTGCAAGGACAGAGGAACCACTAAGCTGCTAAGATCAGGTACGTCAGACTCGCACCTGACTGCAACCAGCACCTGTATCAGGTGGGGACAGGCTGTCCGAGAAGAGTTATGGACTATTATTTGTGTTGGCTCTTTCTGACAATTCTTCCCAGAAAATACTCCTACCAACAACTCCGATTTCCTAGACTTAGGCCTACTGATTGCAAGGACAGAGGAACCACTAAGCTGCTAAGATCAGGTACGTCAGACTCGCACCTGACTGCAACCAGCACCTGTATCAGGTGGGGACAGGCTGTCCGAGAAGAGTTATGGACTACATCTGTCCTCTCCTCCAGACAGCACAGAAAGAACAGGTACTCCCCAGAAGGGGAGTTTTGTTCTCCATGTACATTAAGTACAGTTTGTAGTAATGACTGTTCCCACCAGCCAGTGGGTCAGACTTCAGAACTGGCCAAGACCCGCAGAGTAACAAATTACACATTAGGAATTTCAGAAAGAACTACACATTACTGAGCTATTTACTTCTTAGAAAGGCATTTGGGGGGGCCTCAATAGGGATCCCTCCAAGGCAAAGTGTATTTTGGCTCACAGAACAAAATGCACTTGTTACCAAGCTAACCCACCCATAATCACAGCATCTCCACAGAGCCATCTCCTTTCCTCAAATTCACTCTCTCTCTGTCCCACAGCCAAAGCATTCCACACTCACCTCCAGTGCACACATCCCGAAGGAGTAAATGTCCACAGCGGTGGTGACATTGGCAACTTCTGTAACACAGAAATAACACACTTATCAGCCATCCCTGCATTCAGCAGTACCAGCAGGACTACCTCTGTATCAGGCTATGATAATCCTGCAGCCTTCTCTCCCTCCTCTGCTATCAAAAGTCAGAGGAGTTGGAGCATTTAAGCAGGCAAGTAACTCAAAACTGTTAATGTGACATCTGTCATGAGCCTGTAGCTGAAAACAAGATGCAGAAGAGCTTGGAAGCATTAGTAAGGCCAACAAAACCAGGCTTGCAGCTGTAGCCATACCATACCTCCATATTCCGGGGCAAAGAAGTGCAGGTTCTTCTGCTCTTCACGACAGGTCTTCACATGGTTGTTAATTGTGTCCGGTGCCACTAGAAGAAAGTCATGAATGTTTAGGACACAGAAAACCATAGCCCATCCCCACCTAGATCCTAGGGAACCCATGCAACTCCAGGGCCCTCTGGTGCCCAAAGGGGCAGCACAGTGGAGTTAAGTTGGAAGTTGGCCGTTCAGCAGTCCCTCATCTCAGGTCACCTGCCCTGATATATTTCTCCATTGTTTCCTTGGGCTGCAAATCGACTAAGGCAGCTTAGCATTACTCTCCGAGAGCAAACCTGGAGACCACAGCTTCTGCCAAATAGGAAGACAAGCTGGGAAGGACTTCCCGCTGAAGTGCAAATCTTGAAAGCACCTAACTTAAATCAGATCCACAGCATTTGTCACAAGCAACTTAACTATAACAGAAGCCCTAGGAACAGCCAGAGATGCCAAGATCACTGCAATTAGTCACCACCTCAGGGCTCCAGGAGAGGGATAGACCTACAAGGCAACTCTTCCACATATCAGCAGGGCACTGGTGCCAAAGTGCCTCAAGACAAAAGTCAAGCAAAGCTGCTGAATGAGGAGAGATGACCAGCCTGACAGCAGAGGCCTCCCAGCAGCCAGCACCTCCACAGCAACAACCACAAACCACTCAGAGCTATGGGGAGGGAATAACTCCCAGCCACAAGAACAACGAGCAGAACACGAGCATGGACCCCCCCATAAAAGATAAGCCTTTGGGACAGCCACCTCTGAAAAGACTGCAAACAACTCTCCAAACCTAAGGAGCTGGCTCCACCAGAGAGAAACACTGAGGTAGGCAGGGAGCACGAAGTCACCATCCCATCTGAAGCTCTACTTCCACCCTTGAACATGCCCGGTCCCACAGTCTCAGACCCATCTCCCACTTTGTCAACCTCATGGACAATCGCAATTGGTCCTGGTCTGTACTGCTGCAATGTGGACTTGCATAGGACGTGCCAAACCGCTTGTATTTTTCCAGATGTTCCTGGATCAGGGCAGGACACATCAGAGAGGATTCCCAGCTGAATGAGACTGAACTAGTTCCCAGCCTCAGAGGAGAGATGTTCTTTGGGCTCTAGTCAGACAAAAAGGATCTTCATTGATAACTCAGCTGAACCTTGCTGTGTGCCACGTACCAAATCATATTATCTTATTCAAGCATTGGAAACGGAGCTTGCTGCAATGGCCAGCATCTGTTTTCCCAACCAACCGTTCATGACTAGTTTACTGCTTTTTGTTCTTGTGCTAGCTCTTATTTTGGGAGTCCAGTAAGATTACTTCATTCCTAACACTTACCTCTTTACAGACACCAGCAGGTCCTCTCAGCTTCATAGCACTAAGCAAAGTAAGCTAAATTCTTTGTCTTCCTCTTAAGACCTGCTCTGCGTGGCACCGACTGCTTTAGATGAGCTCTGGCCAGGGCCATGCACAATCACACCAATTCTCTCTACTGGGGACTCTGCCCCAATGGATCTTAACTTTGCACACTAGGCAAGTGGGTCAAATTCCTCCCTTGAACAGCTAGTAGACACCAGATCCTCCTCAGGTCCCAAATGATGAGCTCTGGACTTTTGTGCAGCTTTGTATTTTGCACTACTGAGCTAGTTACAATTGAAATTTGTCCAATTCTCTAATGTCTTCCTGTGCTTCTGGAGGATATCCTGACCTACCTCAACATCACACGTTCCCCACATCTCTATTAACAGCCTCAACATTACTGACATCGGTGCCTGAGGGACTCCAAACCTCTCCAGTGGGGCAGCCCTTTCTCAGCTTCTACCTGTCACCATGCCTCCAGCCAGTGCCTGACTCCACATGCAGGGCAAATCACCCAAGGTTCGTCCAGCACAACAGGTTCTCATACTGGGCCCTCTAAAGAGGTTCCCAGACATTCACAACCGAGAATTCCTGTTAACTTACTTTTGTCTACGGGCGGTATCTGCCTTAAGTAGCCCGCTGTGTATGTCTGGTCTATAGGTGGCTACTAAGAGAGGAGGGCCTATGTCAGGTCTTCTCCAGCAGCTGGATTTCCTCATCATTACTGCTCTTTCCTGTTTCCATTCTGTAGATGTTTTGGCCAAGGAATCAAGATGAGGTTTAACAGTACTGGCCCATTCCCGCTCTAAGTAATTTATTCTTTTCTACTCAAAAGAACAATTCACCACTGTAAAACCAAACAATTTAATACTGTCAAATGAGGGTTTGCCTTCTTGAAAAACAAACAAAACAAACCAAAAAAAACCCTACACACTGCCACTCATGACTTTCAGAACTTCTGCTGGAGACTTGCAGGAACTAAAAATAATTTCTCCTAAATCTATAGTATACCACTGGTGGGCGTGAGGGGTGGAGATAAGGACAACTACAGCCCTATGAAGGGCTGGAGGCTGATCGCATCCAGAAACACAACATTGCTGCAGATGCACAGCCACCTGAATATTGTGAAGTTTTTGATCAAGAACAATTTTTTCCTCAGAGTGACCAATACCATTAAGATTTTGGCATTCCCCTGAGGCCTAGGCTGTAACGCAATCATAGGGTCTCGCTGATCCCAAACATGTTTGTTCCCTGTCTACAAGAACAATTACTTTGTCCCCGTTTTCGCAGAACAGGGTATTTAAGATCTCAAAAACCCTTCTGCTATAAAGTCTGTTTTTTTTTTTTTTAATGGAATACCAGATGTCTTTGTGCAGCATGCAGTATACGTGAACTATCAAACAGGTGTTTTTGTGAACCCTGCTAAACCTAACTTCTATTGCATGCATGACAGCCTCTGATTACCGGGAACTAACTAGACAATCTGGGGATACAAAATAAGACTTATTTTATAAGTCTTCTATTCATTCTGCCTTTCTTATCAGTACAAAGGATTGTAAGAGTAAACAGGAACCCAAAACCCATCTTCAGCTAGCAGTTCTATACAGTCAGAGGTCTGGCAATCACCACCAAGATCCTGCGTGTAGCTGAGCTGCTGGCAGGGCAGCACCGCTGTCAGGCCAGGGCCAGACCCCTGGAGAAGGGCAGAGGCATCAAGGCCTGCCCTGAGAGAGGGGCACTGTGTCAACAGTGACAGCGGTGCAGAAATTCAGCACGTGCCGTCAAGTGTAGGACCAATGTCGTCAGGGAGGAACTCTGGCACAGTGCTAGCCAGGACAACACCATCCTGCCAAGCGTGGAGCAGAATCAGCCAAGTATAAAGTCATCTTCCACACGATGTTTTCATTAGCTTCATTTTCCAATGTGTCTTTAAATACTGTTACTACCGCGTGTTGGATGGCAAGGGCCAGTTCATTATCCAGCCATTCTGTCCTTTGCTCCTGGGCCCTGTTTAAGCACCAGGAAGAGGCAGTAATCAATCACAAAAAGGGTCTGTCAACAGAAACCTTAGCCAGTGATGTAACATAGGCACTCCCATACCAGAAAGGCAAGTAAAATGGAATCCTAGCCCAACCTCCATCTATAATGGCTGTCTGCGCCTCATTAAGGACTTGATAATAAGCTTCTCTGTGTCCGGGTCCTATGGACATTCTGCAGTGGCACCAGCATTTCTGGAAAGAGCTAGGCTTGCTCTGTTTGTGGGAACAGAAAAGCAGTTTTGAATTTGCTGTTGTAGGTCATCCAGGGACCTGTCCCCTCTGATATTCTGGTCCTTGTGCCTCTGAACTTGCAAAGTCCAACTGGAATTCCTCAATGTGTTTTTCTGTCAGTCTGTTGCAGAGACTGGCTCTGCAGCTGGGTTTGATTAGCCACCCTTGGCAAGCCTTTTTCCTGTTCTAGCAGTTTATATCACAGCTCACATTCAACTTGGCTGGAAGTCACATGCATAACTTTGCTCTGTTATTGCAAAGCTGAAGCAATGCAACAGTGGAGCAATGGCCTAAGACTACCAGATTTTTCACTGTATGCCTTAGAGCTAAGCAGAGGTGGCCTTGCCTGACACACATCTGTTCCATTCATCACTGTGACAGCAACAACCCACTATTGAAGTCAGCTCTGAAAAACTCACTGCAAGCATGTTACAAGGCAGACAAAAGTTGCACCGTTACACCTCATGACAGTATTTTAGAAGCTGGGACAAGCAGCTTTGGTTTTGGTCTGGTCTAGTCACTATTGTAGGTGCATCACCTTGGTGTGCAAGCCACGTAGCACAGATAGAGGCTTCAGAGGAGCTTCACCTGAGCGTACATTTTAAAACAAACTCTTAACTGTACAAGATAAGAATACGCAATTTAAGGTACCTCTGACACAACCTCTTCTGACTGATTCGCACATGGTTGCTACCTGCCATCCACTACTATATCTAGTGATGACTTAATTCTATGAATGATCAGATGCATAAAGGCTAAGGACAGTTATGTTAAGCAAGACAAACAATGAAGGTCAAAAAGGAAAGCCAGATCACCAACATTAACAACAAACATGCCTTTCTCAGCCACAGAGAAAACGACAGCAAGGGGCAGACTACAAGACATAGCACCACGTGACTGATCTGTCTGGTAGGGAATTAGCAAAGCAAAGATGAATTTTAGAAAAGGATTCAGCCAAATAGGGTCTCCATGCAGGGTAGATGATAGGAAGAGATGTGAAGTACAGTAGAAGGTAGGGCAAGCAACTTGCCTTTGGCAAGCTGAACTCAATCTGACAATAAAAGCGTAAAGAGCAATAATCAGCATTACTACAGGAACATGCAGAGCTTGCTAGACTTCTCAAACCCTCAAGGACAGGCTAGAGCAAAGAGCTCACCAGGGTAAACAGACAGCTCATCAGAGCGCCCGTCAGTCATTAGGAGTGTCAGCCAAGAACGCACTTGGTGGTATTACTTCCCAACTGTCACCAGTGGCAGGTTTTAGCAGAGATGCCCAATCACACAGCAACTTGCCCTTTTAAACACTACATGCTGCAGAAGACATTTTCCTCATGTTCGGTGTCCAACTCACACCCACCTTTGTTCTGCATTCAAGACTTCATCCTTGCAAGCAGGAAAGAGAGTCTGCCCAACAGTCCTTCCTCTCCTCCTGAAGTAACCATTGAACCACTCAGTCTCTTGCAAATGCCTAAGCATTCTCCGAAGCAAGAGTATGTATTACTCTACTCTTCTAGTAAAGTGCTCAAGTACGCTGTACTCCAGATTTCAGCAGGCTTAGAAAGCAGAGGAAAACAAGATGACAGCAAGAAGGATCAACAACTAACCTTCAAGATTAGTCCCAGGGCTGCTATGCAATCCAGCGACAGGGGACAATTAACCACCTTACCTATGCTGCACTGTACCAGCACCACAAGGGACCAAAAATAATCAACCGAATGCAAGACCATCTGTTTGCAACTATAAAGGGATGGCCACAGGGCCAGGATAGGTATGAGGCCACATTATTATCCCTTGCACTCATATGCTCAAGATATTTTCACTACTGCAAAAGGGTATAAGACTGCACAAAACCAAGACATTTTACAGTTCACTTCATTTGCACACTGACAACTGCATTTTTATTAGGGAGGGCAAAGCCTAGAAAATAAGCAACTAGGAAGCTATTGGAAACAAAAAGAAGCATACAGCCATTAAACACTGAGTCAAACAGGAAAAGCAGTGGCAGATTTAAGTTCATCACAGAATACAAGCATCCTACAGCCCTGCAGATCTGTATCAGGGATTGTAAATAGTGTTTGCAAAGTTATTTGCAATACTGAGTCACCAGAAGCAAGAGGATTTTATTATTTTTAACAGTTGAATATCTAATTGATATGAAGGGGCAAAGAGGTTCAGTCTGTGAAAAGTTCACTACATACAGTTACCAGTGCCAGATAACAGCCCCCCAGCTGCTTACATCTGTTCATTCTTGCCACATCCATTGACATTGCTTCTGAGTAGTGTAACTAATCTCTGCTTAAAACATTGCCCACGTTTTACTTCAGAGAAAATACTGCTGAAGCAGAAGCAGTGATACTTGCAACAGAGAGCTGATATCATACAAAAATGCATGTACTTTGAGATAGGTATCTTTCTCCACAGAAATTAATATAGAATCATAAAATCATGGGATGGTTCAGGTTAGAAGGGAGCTCTGGATGTCACCTTGTCCAACTCCCCTGTTCAAGCAGGGACACCCAGAGCCGGTTGCCCAGAACCATGTCCAGACAGCTTCTGAATAGCTCCAAGGACAGAGACCCCACCACCTCCCTGGGCAGCCTGTGCCTGTGTCACCCTCACACTGAGCAGTGTGTCCCAGTGTCCAGAGGGACCCTCCCATGGCCCAGTTTGTGCCTGTTGCCTCTGGTCCTGGCACTGGGCACCACTGGAAGAGCCTGGCGCTGTCCTCCTGGCACCCTCCCTGCGGGTATTTATAGACATGGACCCAATCCCCCCGAGCCCGCTCTGCTCCAGGCTGAGCAGTCCCAGCTCCCTCGGCCTCTCCTCACAGCAGAGATGCTCCAGTCCCTTCAGCACCTCAGTGGCCCCTCGCTGGACTCTCTCCAGTCTGTCCCTGTCCCTCTCATGCTGGGGAGCCCAGCACTGGACCAGCACTCCTGGGGTGGCCTCACCAGTGCTGAGCAGAGGGGAAGGATCCCCTCCCTCCACCAGCTGGCAATATTTTGCCTAATGCAGCCCAGGATATCATTAGCCTTCTTTGTGGCAAGGGCACATTGTCAGCTCATGTAAATATGAAGGCATACAAACGAATGATGGGAAAGAAAATTATCATGCTGTGTCAGATTTCTTGTGAAGTGGTGGACGATACCTTTATGTTTAAGTAAAAAAGCATTCAGAGTTTTAAAGTGGCATGTTTGACCATGTCCATTACATGGAAGCAGAAAGTGGGCGTAGACAGAACAGGAAATGCAAGACTGTAGACACAAGAACAGATAAAGAGGACCTGTAAGATAAGTACTTGTCAATCCTGGCTGCATGCAGGCTCTTAAGCAGGGACTTAGGAGCTTATTAGCACTTTATCTGGAACAGTTCATGATACAAACTTCACTCCGAACAAAGTGTGTAGGGAGATTTGAAATCTGCACACAAAACCAAGTTCTAAGTTCTAGACCAGAGGAATGAAGGTCCTAAGGACCGGGCAAACCCCTGCTTGGGTTGCATCATCTGACTGCAATACAGTATTTGTATCAAAAAGATGAAGGGGTAGCAGGACTGTCGTTCTTGCTCAGCTCTTTCACAACTGAAATGGCAGGGCACTAATAAACTGCAGTAGCCTCACATCACAGTGCAAGAATTACATGCAATCAGAAAAACAAGAAAAGACATTCACTGAAGTGCTATGGATTAAGCTACTCTGGAGGAATCTTTTACTCCCAGAAGACATACATACACTGGAAAACAAAGTCCTCAGAAACATCTGTCAAAATTATTTTATGTTTTGAGCAGCTCTGCTTAACAGAAATTTGGATTGAACCAGTATAAATGCATATTCAATTAAAATGCAATTAGGGTCCACAAGTTTGAGTGTTTCAAGTTTAACTTTCCTGAATTTCAGACTTCATATCTCTGATTACCGTTGTTTCACAACGTGCCAAAGTGAAGCTGTGCAAATGACCTTCGAAGACTTAATAAACAGAAAAGCTCACCGCCTGAAAGCAGAAGCTAAAGTGAAAACACTACTCGGCCCACATGCCTCAAGGCCTAAATCACAAAATTGTCTAGGTTGGAAGAGACCTCTTGAGAATATAGCTCAACCCCCCTGCTCAAGCAGGGTCAGCTAGAACAGGTCGCCCAGGACCGTGTGCGGTTCAGTTTTGAGTATCTCCAGGGAGGAAGACTCCACAACCTCTCTGGGCAACCTGTTCCAGGGTTTGACTACCCTTACAGTAAAAAAAGAAAAAAGGTATTCTTGTGTTAGATGGAACTTAATGTATTTCAATTTGTGCCCATCGCCTCTTGTCCTGTCAGTGAGCACTACAGAGAAGAGACTGGCTCCCTCCTCTTCATCCTCTCCCATCAGGTATTTATACATATTGAAATGATCCCCCTGGCCCTTCCCCTCTCCAGACCAAACAGTTTCAGCTCTCTCACCCTGTTCCTCATATGGACAAATGCTCCAGTCCCTTAATCGTCTTCATGGCCCGGCGCAGGACTCGCTCCAGTAAGTCCATATCTTTCTTTTACTGTGCAGCTTAGACCTAGACACAGCACTCCAGATGTTGCATCACCAGTGCTGAAGAGAGAAGAAGGATCACCTCCCTCAATCTGCCAGCAGATTCCCAACACAGCCTAAGATGCTGTTGTCCGCCTTTGTTGTCAGGGTGTGTTGCTGGCTCATGGTAAGCTTGCTGTCCTCCAGGACCACAAGGTCCTGATCTGCAGAGCTGGTTTCCAGAAGGCTAGCCCTGAGCATGTACTGGTACGTGGGGTTATTCCTGCCCAGCTGCAGAACCAAGAGATTCCTCTCTGCTTAATTCTCCAGCCTGTCCGGGTCCCTGTGAATGGCAGTACACCCATCTGGTGTACCACCATTCCTCCCAGTTTTGTATCATCTGTGAACTTGCTGAGGGTACACGGTTTTGTATCATCTGTGAACTTGCTGAGGGTGCACACCGTCCCATTGTCCAGCTCATCAATGAAGACGTTAAACAGTACTGGCCCCAGTATTTACCCCTGGGGTACACCACCAGTGATGTGCCTCCAACTAGACTTTGTGCTGCTGATCACAACCTTCTGGGCCTGGATGTTCAGCTGGTTTTCAATCCACTGCACTGTTGGCTTATTTAACCCATACTCTATCCGCTCATCTGTGAAGTCACGGTAAGCAATACCCCTTGCTGTCCCACTGTCTACCAAGCCAGTCACCTCATTGCAGAAGGCTATCAGATTTGTTAAGAACAATTTCCCCTTCATAAATCCATTCTGACTACTCCTGATCACGATCTTGTCTGTCTTGTGTTTGGAAATAGTTTCCAGGATTAGTTGCTCCATCAACTTCCCAGGGACTGAGGTGAGGCTGACAAGCCTGTAGTTCCTCAGATATTCCTTCTTGCCCTTCTTGAGGATAGGAATGACATTTGCTCTCTTTCAGTCTTCAGGAACATCTCTCATTCTTCATAACCTTTCAAAGATAACCGACAGTGGCCTTAGAATAGCATAAGCCAGCTCCCTCAGCACTTGTGTGTGCATCCCATCAGGCCCCATGGACTTAGGTATGTCCAATCTTTTTTTAAGTGTTTCCTAACCTGATCCTCCTCCACCAAGGGTAAGTCTTCATTGCTCCAGACTTTCCCTCTGGTCTCAGGGGCTTGGGATTCCTGAAGGCCAGCCTTAGCAGTAAAGACTAAGGCAAAGATGACAGTGAACACCTTGGCCTTTGTGTCCTTCGTCACCAAGGCCCCCACCCTAATTAACAGAGGGCCAATATTTTCCTTAGCCTTCCTATTGCTGTTTACTTGTAGAATCCTTGCTTGCTGCCCTTCACATCCCTTGCCAGATTCAACCCCAGATGGGCTTGGCTTTCCTAACTCATCCTCACACGACTGGACAGCATCTCTGTATTCCTCCTGTGTCAACTGCATCTGCTTCTACAGAAAATTTTTCACATAAAATTCCAAATAAAACTCTTCGGGAATTAGGGAGAATGCGAAGCATTTCATCCTATAGATGAATACAAACTTAGCAAGTATTTTACAAGTGATCTTTCAAGAACTGGCATGAAGGAGCCTTCTAAAATGCTAATGTTCCACATGCCTTCAATCAAAGGACCCCAAAAGGAGCGGACATACACAACTGCCATGCTAATACTAAAATGGGTAGATGAAGACCTGGATGACTATAAGACATGTCCCCTGACACATCTTGGAAATCCACATAAAGGCAGAGAAAAAACACAATCCAGCAAAGCTGAAGTAGGAGGCGCCTTCAATGCAACAAGAATAAATCTGACTACAGAAAAGGCAAGTTCTCATAACCTGGAGCACTAAACTGGGAAACTGAAACCTTTTTAGAAGATCCTATTTAATTGAAAATGACCACCAGTCTATAAGATAGTTGTTTTCTGGTGTTTTCATGAATTAGATGACTCACAGCAGCACAAAGAAGGTATACTGAGCAAGGAAGGCAAGCACATGAATCAAGAGCCTACTTTTAAACCTTCTACAAAATAAAACTGAGTTTATTACCATCACGGCATAGTAGGAGGTAAATCTGTTAAGTATGCATTCCACTTGGTGACTTTGCAATAAGGCCACCAAAGACACCAACTCTTAGCACTAAATCTGACTTTACAAAAAACCCCAACACCTTCTCTCCAAATGCAAACACTAAATCATAACACACACATACATTCAGTCAGGCGTTAGCTGCAATTTCAAAAACTAACCACAGCAATTAGAAGCCCACTGATTGTCACTTACCTATGACTGCTCCTCCTGCCTTGAGGTGTGTGCTTATATACAAAACCAAGGCAGGTCTCTGGTAACCATTTCTGCCACTCTAGTAATCAGCTAGAGCAGCTAGGTCATGAGATGCCTGTCAATTTATTACAATTAGAAATTAACCTCATGCTATTCCAACCAGTTTGTTAACAGAGTTTCTCGAGAACAATCCAAACGTGAAGAATCTTCACTTTATGACAGGCTTTTACACCACTGGGAGTCTCAAAGACAACATAGACCAAGGTGAGACAAAGCCTTTAAAAAACAATTAAAAAAAAAAGTAACCTGCATACCACTTTGGACTTTCTGAAGCATTCTGGGCAAAAAAGTTCCACTCAAAACTTCATCTGCCAGATCTTATTCCCAGCAGCACCTGTAGTCAGAGACAAACCTTTTTTTCTGCTAGTGAAAGTTTGCCTTAGTTTTGCCAAGTTTCTAAGCAACTGAAAATGTTTGGCTTGGTAGAGGACATGCTTGACTCTACACATAAAACTGTACGGCTAGAAGCTAAACTACATAAATTCATGTTAAATCTTCCGAAATGAATGCCAACATGTGTGAAAAAGTTTTCCATTTTTATGATATTTTTCTACGTCCGCTGATTTCAACTATCCATTATTTTTTTCTCTAAACCACAGCTGCCTTAGTTAAAAAAAAAAGTAGTCAGATCCACAATGTCCTGGTATGATATTTTTCTACGTCCGCTGATTTCAACTATCCATTATTTTTTTCTCTAAACCACAGCCGCCTTAGTTAAAAAAAAAAGGTAGTCAGATCCACGATGTCCTGGTAACCCCTATTTTATTTCTACATCACCTACTAAGTGTCTCAGGTGTCTGTAAGGATGTGAAAAACAGCATGACAAGTCTTTAAACATCAGGTAACAAAATCCAAGAGAGTGAAGTAATGACTAAAATAAGATTAGTTATGAAAGCATGTCACTCACAACCTTATTAGCTCAATGCTCAAGCAAAACAGGAGCCTTATACTCTATATTTAGTGTTTTCAAACCCAAATCAGCATTCAGGATCTAAGGATTAAACAATTTCCAGCTCTCGTATGAACAGTACACAGTTATACAACAGTACGGTTAAAACAAATTCTCAAGAAACCAGCCAAGAAAGCTCAGTATTTCCAGGCCATCTGATGCTGTTTCAGCACAAGTGAGATACCACAGCATCTTCTTGAGCCTGAAGACCGCTGGCTGAGGCCCTCTTCTTGCCTTGCTAGAACAATGGCCTTTTGTTCTGCTCGCAGCCGTGACTTGACTTCTGAGAAATGGCTTGCTAGTCGTAAGCCTTGTTGCCATCAGCGTGACTAAACCCACACTGAAGCCCAGGCTCAGTCATGTTCCCACTCTGTGGGCTTGTTCCTGGACCAATCTGTCTGCTGCTGGTGTGGCACCTCGCCTCTTCCACCCCACAAAGGCAGCCTCCAGCACGTGACGGCCACAGCCCGACTTGCCCAGCTTGCACTCTGGTAAACAAGCCATCCCCAGGAAAATCTGCCCTCCTAATGCCGCAAGCCCTGACTACATCAACTTCCCCCTCAGCTACATAAGATCCCAGATTTAGCTTTTTGAGAGAGCCTCTACTCTGCTGGTGATGCAGAACAGCACGCCACATCCTCCTCCTGCAAACACTAAGGCGGCACAGAGCCCATTTGGACAGGCCCTTCCCTTTCCACCACTTCCAGCTGACAGTTGGTAGGTTCCCAATTCAGTAGAAACAAATTCTACCCATCAGGAACAACCCTGATGGCAAAAAATAAAATAAATAATTATTTCAAATGTAAATGCGGCGTTCTATTTAATAGGGTTACAAATTGCAGCATTCAGATCCTTCTCTAGCCAGCCCAACTCCCTTCTCATATGCACAAGTCTCCCCAAAAACAGAGCTTTGTTGGGGGAAACATAAACAGTAAACCTTACTTCACAATCAGGGACTCATTTGGGCGGGATGTCTCTCTGGCCATCGGGAGCCAGACACATTCACTGAAACATTAATCTTAAAAACAAAACATCTAAGGAGTTAAAACTACAAGCAAGCAATTGGATAGCCAAGCACAAAGCAAAGGCTAGTCCAGGTTTGGTGCCCAGCCAAGTCTAGCAGAGCAGTAGCAGGAAAGAGCCTAATGTATGTGGAAAGTTCAGCTGGGAAGAGCTCAGAACAACGCATCCGCTTGGCTTGACATGCAGGAGCCGGCATGCACTAGGGTCCACGGACTAGCACGCTGTAAGAACAAGGAGAGGAAGAGAACTAACCACCAGGACACTTCACAAAGGGCAGTGCTCCCTCTCTGTAAGGCTTTGGCTGAGAGCACAAGGAGCAGTTTGAATCCCGGCACAGAACAGAAGGTCTCAAAGTAGGATGCACCTAAGCCGAACAGTTTTACATACCAGCCTTATAGCAAGGGAACACTGTATAAATAAATTAGAGAAAATGTGTATGTTTGTGTGTGTTACAAATATAGATATACACACACATGTATATATAAATATATATATACACACACAAATAAAATAATGTACATTACATATATAGTGGTAGTCACATCACAGGAGCGGAGAAGTTTGCTCACCATTAGCAAATATCCTATGAAAGACTGTTGGTAACAGAGCAGCCCGTAAGCGGGAAGTAAAACGAGATAGAAGTCAATGAGTTGATGAAACAGCAAGCACTTAACATTGATAGAGACAGCTAGGTCAGAATCATGGCAAAACATGGACAAGACTGAGATCTGGCCCTACCTCCAGCCACCTTTTTAAAATAAATTTACATAAGGAACATTAGTGTTTCTAATTGAGAACCAGACTGGGAAAGGGAGACAAGACACTTCTGACCAAGTAGAAGATTACAGCCTATTGAGGCCAAGAAGCTGGAAATTCTTTTCTTTCTGTGAGTGCTCTACAGTCCCTTAGCACCTCCTTCAGCAGACAACTATCTTTCTCTACATCCCAGCAGCTTCTCCTGGGCATGGATCTTGGCAGCAGAACCCATACTTACATACCTGGCCACATTATTTAATAGCAGAGTTAATACCAAGTAAGACTCAATCTCCTGGCACCTTGGCCTGGAACTGAAAAGAGACTCTGGACAGACTGCAATTAAATATATAATGAATCCTAGAGGTCAGGTATGTTGAAGACAGAAAAGCATATGCATCAGCCGAGTGCCTGGAGGCATTATCTGGAAATATACTAGCACAACACTAAGCTTCCCCCTATGCTCTACTGGAAGTCTCACTCGGCACATGCTAATACATGGCTATGTCTCAGGCGCACCAGAAGACATTACAAGACACTCCAGTTTCAGGCTTCAGTTCTGTTGAGGCACTCCAAGAGCTGCCCAAAGGATTTTTAATTGCAAACCATCACCTCTTTCCACCTGTGACCGGTTCTTACACTCCCAGTGAGAATTACAAGAAACATCTCCCAACATTGCCTAACACAAGCAAGCAGCAACATCGAACACCCTGTCTAAACACACTGTTCTCCTTCGCACTCAGTACCTTCAACTTGACACAGTAAAACATTTCATAACGTGCTCCCTTTGCAGGTCCACTTGTTAGACAATACAGATATGCACAGATGCAACATAGTGTTGCATGTGGATCCTGTGGAAGAGTACACAGAAAACAACTTGGACCTCTCAACAAGGAATGTTTTCATCTGACCACAATTCCAGAAAGCAGCTGGAACATCCCAGTCTCTGGGAACACCAGTGGCAAGTTTAAAAACTGTAGGTGTCTTTCCTGTCCTCATCACAAGTTCTCCAAAGTTCCCCACTCATTTGATACTTTCCATCCTCAAACCTATTAACCCTGTACTTTATGGCACTGGAAAAAAAAAGTTAGTAAATTAATGGATTATGGATGGATTTTGCATTTAAGCAGTATGAGAAATCCTCCCTCCTTCCCACTGCCTTTTTCTTCCACAGATGACCCCCAGCATATAAAGATTTCATCCCTCTTCCCAAAACTCAATGCAATAGTAAAAGCAACACCCTACTACTAAATTAATCTCTTTCCTTCCTGCAGTGCCCAGGTGGCTCTAGAAAAAAAGACTGATCCAGAATTACACGCAGAACAAGAAAAACAATGGTCAGTCCTGCTAGGGCATGTGCTTCTGCAATCTGAAGTAGCAGCAAGGAGTGATAGGCAAAAGGGCTGCTCCCACACCTAAACAGGTATTACAGGAACAAGTAAGTACCAGCCATTTCCAATGCGACACAAGTCACAGGCACCACTCTTCTAGTACTTCCTCACCTAGCAGACAGAAGGATGTTTTGCAGAATACACTAGCAACTTCCTTTCCCCAGATTTTTGCCCCACATTCAGAAAGTATTCTCTTTTGCTTAAAGTAAAGGGAAGAGGAGCTTTCAGGAGCGTAGCCCAGAATGGTGCTGAAGACAGAGACAGTATCAAAGAGCAGATCATAGTGCACTGAATCATTGTTCCCCTTAAATCCGTGAGAATTACTGCCCCGCTTCTTTTAAGCAAACACAGGAAAGTTCTCAGATATCAGCCAGCTGTAAGAAATAACTACACGAAGCAATAAACACAGGCCTAACGTTGTCAGTGACCCCAAAGCGACTATCGCTCTAGGGCCCAAACATGAAAATAGCCTGTCTGGCCGCTGCACCATCAGCGGTACTAGAGAATGTCAAGCTCGAATACATCCAGCAGTTCTGATGTCGTAGTTTTGACTTTCCTAGTTGGGTGGGCACTACAGAAATAAGACGACATTCTGCAACATTGGCAACTTTAATTCCAGCCTGCACTGGAGCCATAGCTTTCACATCTGGAGGATTCCTCTTCTGACCACAGGTCCATTCATGCTCACTTCCTTTTTTACTTAAGAAAGGACCAGAATTTCCCAGATAAATTGCTTCACTTCTGAACACAACGTGAGCAAGGCAGCCTACAACTGTGGAGTAGAAGAAAGTTTGCTCAGGAGCAATTGCAATTAAGCACTGCTCCTGCACAGACACACTCCCAGCATGTGTCCTCATCAGGACTACCGAGGAATCTTGCTGAGGATACAGTTGTTACAGCACACAGACACCCGCTACTCTTTGAAAGAACACATCAGTCTACTTGCCTCTGTCCCTCCCACCGTGCCTAATAAAAGCAACGCTCTATGGAATTGGAGGGAGCACGCAAAGGTGTAATTCTGTTGAGGCACCTGTTTGTGACCCACACTCAAAGAGCCACCTTTCTTCTACACAGCCTCTGAATGGCACCACTGGGAGTCTGAATGCTCTTGAGAATGTCACATTTGCTGATCCACAGAACCCCCCTCTGGTAAAAAGCCATGGCTCTAGATACCAACTTCAAGTCGTTTGTTTTTACAAACAAAGTGCTGGCTACCAACGAGAAAGATTGCAGCTGTATAATACTTTTAAACTAAACTAGAAAGAGAAGGATTTCTCATGTACTCGAGTCTACAATAGACTTCCCGTAAGTGGCCCGAATTGAATGCCAAGGAGCCAATTGTGTTTGTCAGCATATAGGTATCCAATGTACGCAACTCTTGGAAATTCTTCCCACCTGGACAAAGTCAGGGAAAGATAATAAAGTGAACCCCGTAATGTCATCAGCCTGTATGAAGAGCAAGATGTCACCAAGTTTACAAGCAGATAGAGAACTGAGTGTTCCTTCTGCCATGACCCAGTCTTCCTGGGTACAAGCATGTATCAGACATTTGTTACAGAAAACAGAGACCCCAATTCTGGAAAAAAGAGACAACACAAGAGTTCTTTGATGGAAAGAAAAGCCACAGAGGTCTGCAGTTTATGAAGAGAGGCTATTTTTAGATGATAGGCAAAGCAGAGCATTCTTTTCTGTACACTGTCAACATCAAACCAAGAATTCACACAAACAAAAGCCTACAGGACGGCAAGTGCAAACTCCTCAGGTTTGAGAACACTTGCAGAAGTTGCATGACAGATAGCAAAGCTATCACTTGAAAGGGTATGTCAAGGTACAATATAATGCACCCTGACTGCAATCAGATTTTTAGAAACATAGGAATAGCAAAGGTGAAAAAAACAGAGTACGCAAGGATGCACTGCACTGCCAGAAAAATCACTTCTTTCTTATGAAATAAAACATTTCAGCACAGGTGGCTGCCTGAACAGGGAATGTCTTTGCCAAACAGGCCCAAGGCAAGCTAGCATCCTGAAGTGCAGGCCAAAGTGAGTGATGCTGGATGAGGATGCCAAGACAAGCAGCTTGCTGCAGCCAGAGTCTATAACCTTGATTATAAATGTTGGCTGCTACAAGAACACTCGTGTCCTCAGTGGACACAGCTCTCAAAGCTTCACAACACTGGGAAGAGAACTCTGCGTGTATTAACATTCAAAAGACTGCAGAGCAGATGAATCCAAGGATAATGTGCATACAAAACTTGAAAGTTTCAGCACCATTTCTCAGGTCAGTCCTTTGAGATCAAAAACTAAGGAAGGGGCTAACAAGGGAAACGGTATCCAGTATCAGTCATTCCTGCACCTGAAGGTGGTCCAATGAAGGGTGAATTCACTACCAATCTCTGGCCCCACTGATGTGGAGGTGGAGGAACACGTGTACATACATGCCTATCATGCCAGATAATCTTGAAGGGATTAGATGCCTTTTTCTGTTAGAGCAGTTTGTCTTATAGGCAAGGGTCACCTCCAACAAGCCTTACCTGACCCAATTTTGATCAGTCCGTTGTGCTGAATGAAGATGGTGTCGCAGGTCAGGTTACCGTGGATGATTGGGGGATCACAGGAGTGGAGGTAGCTAGAGATGCAGAACAGAGCAGTGGTCAGGAGACTACCAAGGCTGAGGCCAGGAATCGCTGGCTTCATCCCTTCACCGTCTCAAGCAACATCAGAAGAGAACAAAAGGGCAAAGGCCACATGCCAGGGATTTACAATAGCACGGAGATACAATTAAGTGACTGTACATCAGTCAGGCTAGGAGAGAATCACGAAAATTAAGCAATTGTCTCTAACCAACAACCTCCAGAACATGGGGGAAAAAAGAAAGCTTTTTCTGATCAGTTCCCAAGAAACCCATTGTACCAGGGGTAAAGAAACTATTTCATCCATCCCAATATTGCTCGGTGGGTGCTAAAAGGGTTCCAATTTTATACCAAAAATATCAGAGCCTTATTCTGGCCCTACTCATAGGGCATCAAAAAGGCACTCAATGCTGTACAAACATGATTGGTCACGTTTTCCAGCAGGCACCAATAAAGCTTTTCAGTGCTGGGGTCCCAGGTACATTTGAGGCTACCTGTTTTTGCACCTCACTCTGCTTGGTTTTATGTTAGCAGCCAGCACAAATAAGGACTGTCAGCTCCAAAAGCTTATTAGAACCCCAACTGTTCATCAACAGCAATATTTAGCCAAATGGCAAGAGAATTTTCTCTATGGAGTGGGAGTCTTGCTCTGACATCTGGGTTATTGTTCCTCCAAGGCTGTGTTATTAGCTACACACCAACTCTGGCTCAGGTAGAGAAGAGTCTTTAAAACCAAAACAGAAAAAACCCATATTCTATTCAACTGGGATGCACTAAGATGGCTGCAGAAGATCTGCATCATCAAGAAATGTATAGATCCACATACACTTCTAACAATATCACACCACAATAATTATGAATCCACTGCATGCTCCAGGGCTGCAGCCTGCCAAGACTAAGAAAATTGTCCTCACTCCTCTCACGTGGAATTTGATTTCTTTGAGACTTCTTTGCAACATCCTCTTGGCCCTGGTTAGATCCAGGTTATAAAGTTAGATACTTTGGAGAGCTCCCTGATGCTCAACGCCCACACTCATTACTGTATCAGTTGCAACTGTTGGGATCTAAAACCTACATTGCACCTGTTTATTTTAGAGGCTTCAGTATTGTCTAATTGAAGACTCTGGGATTGTTATAGGAAGTGCAGTTGACACCCTGCAGGCCATGACTGGGATAAGAATCAGGCTGGGTAACTGAAAGTGCTCTGCAAAAGGCTCCATTCCATGAAGCTTACTAACGTTCGGCAGCATGTAGGTTTACAGCTTTTAACATTCTAGCACAAGAGAGGCTACACTTAAACAGATGGCTAGACTGCAAGATCAGTAACATACATACCTGAGAGCAGAGAGGATCTGGGTACACCATCGCTTCCAGGCCTACAGACACAGGAGCAAAAAGGATAAAAATCATTCAAGGAAGAGGAACTAATCCATAGTTCTGTGATTCATAGCCCATTATGTGGCTTTTACCCAGTACAGGTGTGTAGGAAGTAAGAGCTTAGAGCATCAGTACTCTCATGCTCAGTTTAGTTTCTACATATTCGTATGGGTCAAGAAACACGCCTCCCCTCCTAACTCCTCTCATGCACAGACATCTTCCCTCTTTCCTATATGCACACATGGAAAGGGACGTGCCTGTCACACCATACATATGAAGCTGCAGAACTGCTGGAAACAAAGCAAACAGCACAGAACAGTTGTCCAAGAGAACCTGCAACTAAACTAGTTTACAGTAATAAAAAGGAATTGCAGCCACATGTTATCACCAGGTTGCCTTCTCATCAGGATCCTCTGCTGAAAGAGCTTTCCAGAGGCTGATGGCACTAAGTGAAAATAGGCATACATGAAAAAAAGGTTACCTTTTCATTCATAGTTTTGTGGTTTTTCTTTGTCTTCTTCAGGAACTGTTTCAAGCTCCCTGAAGACATATATTCAGTGATGAAGATCACCTGTAGGTGCAGTATGAGACATTAGTCTCTGCTTCACTAATTACCTATAGGACATACAGTGAGAAAACCTAACAGACTGCTCACTTTACTTACCCTGGCCTTATTCTCCTTCACATCAGCCCAGTATTTGTGAAACTTCACAATGTTCAGATGTTCCAGCTGAATTAAGTTGTCAAACACCGCTTTAACTTTTTCCTTAACATCATAAAGACAAAGACATGTTACATCAGAGACCATGTCAGCCCACATCTTACTTTCTTCTTGGGTCTTAAACAACACTGTCCCCTTGTCCTTCTTGTCCCCTTAAACAACACTGTACACTTCAAGCTCCTATGCTAAGAACAAACAGCATCTGGTTTCATCCTACATGGCACCTCAGCTGAGCATGGTTTGATCACCTCAGCTGAGCATGGTTTGATCACCAAGACTAAATCAACACAAGAGCCCAGGGAAATAGCACAGCAACAGTTCTCCATCACATTTTCTGCACAGGCCAGGCTTAAGCTGAATTTGCTGCATTTGAGCAGCAGAGCACTCCAAATCCAGCCAACAATCCACATGAAAGGTCACTGATATCTATAATCCCCCCCTGGTGCATGGTATGTTTCCCGCATTTTGTTGGGAAACACATCAACTTACTTCCTGAAGCTTAAAGTTCTTCCGCTCAGAAAACTGAACCTCATTCCAAACAACTTCCACACCTTCCTCTGTATCCATGGCCAGGTAGGCACTATCGATCCCTGGGACATTGCGCTGATTCACCTGTATGGGAAGGATGGAGACAGATGTGAGTTCTAAGCCAGCAAGACCAGATCATTACCATGCATTCTTCATTTGAGTATTATGAACTTTGCTCATTAACTTTTAATTAGATGAGCATTCCAGGACAGGATTGTGCACATATATTTCAGGAATGGGACATACCCAGACGTAAGTACATTGTACGCCACATAAGCAGCAAGCCCTGGGCATATTTGAGGGAAAACTTCTTTTGCACAAAGGCTGTTTTGTAGTAAAAGCTGCCTTTTGGCAACAATACATTAGATTTTTATGATACCCGTAGTTCATTTAACCACTAAAAAAACCTCCAACCATAAAAAAGGGATACAAAAAAAGTGCACATATATTTCAGGAATGGGACATACCCAAAGTAAAGTACATTGTACGCCACATATTTGAGGGAAAACTTCTTTTGCACAAAGGCTGTTTTGTAGTAAAAGCTGCCTTTTGGCAACAATACATTAGATTTTTATGATACCCGTAGTTCATTTAACCACTAAAAAAAACCTCCAACCACAAAAAAGGGATATAAAAAAAGTCTCAAGAACTCAGACACAACTTTCTGGAGGAATTTTCTGAAAGGTGATGAGACACAAAACTCAAGAGAGAAGAAACTGATCCAAGCAAAAAGAAACAAAGGGAAAGCTGCAAGCTGGGAATAGACTTAGGAATGGATTACACAATTGGAACTGCTACAATAATTTCTTTAGTTAATAAATGCAAAAGTTAATCCAGCACAAGTACATCCACACCTAATATCGAAGACATAGATGACCACTAAGAAAGCAACAAGATAAGGGGAGAGAACCTGACAAAGGAAGAGTTTAAAGCCTAGCATGAGAATGGCTAGGGCTGTGGAAGTACTTAATGCTAGAAGACCTGCACAGATATAAAATGAACAACATTTCCAGCAGCAAAGTTTACCATAATATTGTTTTTCCTCAGATATGCAGCAGCATCCAAAGATGCATATGGGTTCCTTCCTCCAACATCTAGAGCATCTTGCTGTTCTGTAATGCCTTTACACGCTATTTCACAGGCGTGCAGACACTACAGTCATGGTTAAAGGCTTACCACACCAGGCAATGTGCAGTGATAAAACTGGATTCCTAACTCAAAGTACTTGGAGGAGAGAAGACAGAGGGTGGAATTTACCTGTTAATTGTCAATCACCAACCACTACTATTCACCATCAACTGGCCAGAATCACTTCACCTTCAGCTGATCCAATTCTCCCCTTGAGGTAAAAGTTAATACAGAGATTTGGCTAGCAAACCCAGACTCATCTTCCACTTATATTACCTGGAAGTCCTGGCCATTTCACAGCTTCTCCTGCTCATATTGTCTCGCCTTCTCTTCCCTCACTAGGGACCCCATCAGCATCCCATTTGCTGGAAGCTTCTCACCGTATACAAGGGCTTCCTCAAAAATCCCTTCCCCCTTGGAAGCCACTTTTAACACGATCAAATTTACTCCATTTCAGCTACAGTGTTATGCTAATGAGAACTGACACAAATGTTCTGTCACCCACAAAACTTAAATGAATTAAACACTATACTATAGGAAATAACTACTGATAACACAATATTAACTAATAAAACTAACTAAGAGAAAGAAACCAATTTCCAATGGACAGTGTTTTTAACTCTGGTAGACTAGGTACAGACTAAAAGCATCCAGCTGATCACACCAAAATGGAAAAAAATAACAAAACAAGGCTTGTATTTATAAAGAAACTCTGCTGTAGGAGGTGGGTACCACAAAGAATTTGCAGGTCATGCTAACAATCAGCTAAACTTGAGCTCCTAAGACAATGCATAATGACAAGGACTAACACAGCGACGGGACACGTACACATAAGAATTGTGAGCAAGGAAACAAGTCCACTGAGGCAGTAAGTTTACTGTTGTACAATATCAACTTAAAGAGTTTGCATTATAAACATCTGTTCATTGGATACTGAACTGGGAGGTGCTGTTGACTCTCCCGAGGGACAAGAAGCCTTGCAAAGGGACCTAGATAGATTGGAGCATTAGGCCATCATCAACGATGTGAAATTGAACAAGACCAAATGCCGGATTCTGCACCTGGGACAGAGTAATGCCGGGCACAAGTCTAAACTGGGAGAGGAGTGTCTGGAGAGCGGCCCTGCAGAAAGGGATCTGGGGGTGCTGGTGGGCAGCAGGCTCAACAGGAGCCAGCAGCGAGCCCTGGCAGCCAGGAGGGCAAACCGCACCCTGGGGTGCACCAAACACGGCGCGGCCCGCCGGTCAAGAGAGGGGATTGTCCCGCTCTATTCAGCGTTGGTGCGGCCTCACCTGGGGTGCTGTGTGCAGTGCTGGGCCCCACCGCTTGAGCAGGATGTGAAGGTCCTCGAAGGCGTCCAGAGGAGGACAACCAAGCTGGTGACAGGGCTGGAAGGCGCGTCCTCTGAGGAGCGGCTGAGGACTCTGGGCTTGTCTCGTTTGGAGAAAAGGGGGCTGAGGGGCGACCTCATTGCTCTCTGCAGCTTCCTGAGGGGGGACGTGGAGAGGGAGGTGCTGACCTCTTCTCCCTGGGATCCAGGGACAGAACGCCTGGGAACGGCTCAAAGCTGCATCAGGGGAGGTTCAGACTGGACATGAGGAAGCATTTCTTTACCGAGAGGGTGGTCAAACCCTGGAACGGGCTTCCTGGAGAGGTGGTCGATGCCCCAAGCGTGTGTGTGTTTAAGAGGCATTTGGACAACGCCCTTAATGACATGCTTCAGGTTTTGATCTGCCCTGAAGTGGTCAGGCAGTTGGACCAGATGATCCTTGTAGGTCCTTTCCAGCTGAACTATTCTATTCTACTCCATCAGTAACTTGACAACTTAGACTGAGAGCCAATCAATACAGGTGGGATTCTTTTTTATGATCTTTCAAGGGAATCCTAACAGGCCCAACAACATTCAATATTTTGAAATTGCAGATGACACACTGGAGTGATAAACAAGAACAGTGTAACTAGAGTGATACAGATGGCTCAGCAAACTGAGCAGTAAATTATTGTGATAAAACCGGATGCAAAGGGGTGACACAAGTAAGAATAAAGAATACAGGCCATAATTACATAAAGACAGGCTGAGCTACAGAAAATAACTATTGAAAACAATCACAGAAGACAAGCAGCTTAGCATGAACAATCCCATTCTCTTCCCACCCCTCGCCTCCTGCATAACTGAGGGGTGAAAGGTCTGAGGTTTGATTTAAGAAGATATTAATCATATCTCTCATACGAATGTGATTCTCTCTCTCCCTCTCCAGTGATACCGACATCTAAAAACCAGGCTAGGCCTATTATGTTTCATCATTAAAGAAGGCTGAAAGAATGAAGATAATTAAGGATAGAACATTTATTCCTTTAAATTTTAATACAAGAAATATCTTAGGGATTACAGTAGCATAAGAACACCTAGTACAATTAATAAACCTGAATGCCAAAAGGCTTTAACTTAAGAACAGTTTAAACAAGCCCCCAGTCAACAGAAAGGCAGGTATGTGTTAGTATTGCAGGGACAAGATAAAAGCCATGACTACCGGCACCCAGTGCCCGTGCATCCCTCTATATTCTCTTCCTTTGTCATGCTTGCTGCCTATTCAAAGACCTTCTAGTTTTACTGGATTAATTAAGTCCTCAAGTACTGACAACTACTCAAAATCTGCCCTGATAATACAGCCAGTAGATGTGGATTTATCATATCTTCTCCCATTTCTGGGCAAGTTTACCAAACATAAATTTCCATGACTCATAGGCAATATTCCAAGGCACCAGATATGACTCAAGACACCAAACCCATCTGACATCACTGAGGGTAATTCTCAGTTCAAGAGGAGATTCAACAGCTTGGGCAGAACAGTAGAAGGGGAAAAATGCAGACAGACAACTGAAAAGGCGACACACTTTTCCTTTGTTCCTTTGTTCAGGTTGCCAAATCACTGTTCCACATCCCTCTCCATGCTCAGCAAAGCGGAATCCTAAACCCCCATGAAAGCATGTTCTGGCATTTGCCCTGTACCTTCCCGAGGGTTACGGCCAGCCGTAGTCTCCGAGCAGCTATTGCTGATTGATGGATGGTTGCAAGCTTAACAGGTCACAATTTAGAAGCAATGTGGCAGTTAATGCTATTGTCAACAGAGGTAGTTGTAGGAATATAAGTTTCAACTTCTCCACAAACCTGACTAAGCAAGAGGAAATAAAAGTGGCGCATTCAAAATGCTGCTTCGGTGCCTTGCCCTGAAGGGTAATGAGCGCAACCAGCAATGTACGTAGCCTGGTACACCCATGCCCTGAAGAAAAACAGAAATACTGTTCTTGCCCTGAAGAATGTTCACGACCTGGGCATCAACACAGGATGAAGATCATGCAGGTTCTCTCCTTACTTTGCCCTAACTTCCTGCAAGCTTTGTCAAGTAATTTAAGACTGACTGTTTTAACTTGTTTAATTTTCAGCAGTCTTTTATGACACGGACCAAAGACAACAAGCTGCCCATGAACTATGCTGACAAAATGACAAAAAGAAGACTGGCTCAAATAGAATACCCTGTGTTCCTAGAAATAATGTATTACTCTGAAGTGTTTCTTTCCCTGAAAGCCCACGTAGAGCAGGCACCTTTTAAACTCTGAAGGCAGATTTTTTTTTAACTTAACTCAGTTTTGCATGAATTTTTGAAGTAAGACAAGAGGAAGCAGTTCCACAACCACAAAAAATGTACAGCAGAAATACTAACGTAGCTCTTTGTCCATATAAACAAGAGGTAAAGAAACTCAAGAAGAATTTCAAGTTAATTTAAGTAATTAAAGGAGAGTAGGGGAAAGAGATTTAAATGCTGTTACTTCAAGGCATAACTTAGCTCTAAGGGAAAAAAGTTAAGAAGATATATTTCCCTTAGGCAAGTTATTCCAATTGTCCAATGCGTATTATTTCCATAGCTTTTAAACATCTGGATACCTATCACTGAAAGGAGACAGACTTTTGGAGAGACATTCTGTAGTTCACATGATCTGTCAATTAAAAAAACCAAAAAAATACAGCCTAAGCCACAAGTGACAGCAATGATTTACAATCAACAAAAAAATGTATAAAAATTGGAAAAAACCCACAATAATTCGAGTATCAGTACAGAATGAAACTGCACATTAAAGAAAAGAGATCAGGAACTGCAGCACATTAGGCCAAACACTTACAAAGCAGTATATCTGGTTAAAAGTAGCATGAATATGGCAGAAAGTTGCCCTGGCCACCTGCTTAGACCAGAGAAAAAGATCAAAGCTCTGCTCAACCAGCTCGGCAAAAGCTTGAGAACAGAGATAATATACCTACAGAAAGCAGTAGCTGGAGCACAGAGAAACATTACTTCTCATTGAACCGTGGCAAAACAAAAAGTAGCATATTTACCAACAGAAAGAGGAAACAAAAGCAGCTGTCTCAGAGGTTTGAAGCTAATCTAGAGTAGAACAAAATCAAAGAATGCAAGATCCACTGCAGGCAAAAGGAAAAAAAAAAGTTAAACAAAACAAAAAAGCAAGCCTACTTCATGTTTTAATTAAACTGACAGCACTGGCCTTTGCAATTATATTCATGGTAGTAAAATGCTTGAAAAGTGTTAATTCAAAAAGAAAATTAAAATAACTAGTGTAATATAACAATCTCAAGGAAAGGAAATATCAATTATTACCATGGCTATACAAACCAATACATACAGCAATCAAAAGTATAAGAAAAAGAAAATCTGACCATCACTAATGCAACACTTGGTTCTTCCAGACAGCTACGCACTGGAACAAGTAATAAGGTAAAATACATTAGCAATAAGGTTGTCTGTGGAACCAAATGAACAAATCTTGAACATCTAAATACAGAGTTAAGTGTCTACTATGAGTTGGAGCTTGCCCTCCCTTGTAATTTCACGTGCAACAGCTCAGGAGATGCCGTCTTGAGAAACAAGCCAAAACCAGACATACTTTTTAAGCACACACAGTAAGTGTCCCTGCCACCTCTCAGAGACTCCTGCTCCATGCTGGCCCACACAGCTGGACTACAAAGGGCAGAGCACAGCTCGGAGCCAGGAACCTGTTCAAGGAGCCCAGTTCCATCCTGTCATCGAGAACGGCAAGAAAAGCAGTGAGTTTTCAATCACACCACCGTCACGCAGACTGTAGCCCGGTGGCCAATCCAGCCTCTCCAAAAGCATTTTGACAGTTCTGGTTAAACAACATACTGAGGGACAGGCTTCACTAAAAATTCATGTCAGATAACTCTCCAGTCAGTAGATTAGCAACTAAAAAAAAAAAAAACCCCAAACCAAAACAAAAAAACCAAATCAAACAAAACCCACACCAAACAAAACCCAAACTTGACAAGAGTCAAGTTGCTCTGAACAGAAAGAGCACTGCTCTTGATATCCCACAGGGAGACATGCATCATTCCCATTTAATGGATAACAGAAACAAACACATAAGTTGCTTACTAGGAGCCCAAAGAGACAAATGCTTGGTTTCATTTGGTGCTTCGAAACAAATGAGCAATCCAATGGAATCAAAGAGAGTTCCATCTTACTGAGCTGCACTATGGAAGTAGGACGAAGCAATGAACTCCCCATCCCTACCTCCCAAAGGGAAACAGAAACAGCACAGCAAAATAAATAAGGGAGTGGGGAAAAAACCCAATATCCTACAAATAAAAAACATTCAGATAGAAGTCCATCAGGAAGATTACAGTAACTCACCAGTACCTCTGTATCTACTCTACTATTATCACGCCTGTACCATTATCAAAATGCTCATCAAACATACATCACCAAGGATGTAGGCCAGATAGCTCATATCCCTGAGGACAGCGGGAAATATAACTGACTGGGAGGTTCAGGAAGTTCTCAGTACTGAACCCAGGGGCAGTAAGCTCAGACGAGTGCCAGTAATACAAACCACCACAAAGAGGGTCAAGAAGAGACAGGATAAACTCCAAGTTAGCTACTTTCATTCTGTGCTAGCCCATCCTGTTATTCTGTGACACTTTCACTCGGTAGAGAGACCTTCAAATCACTGCAGATAACTCTGAAAAACATCAGTTAGTCTTAGGAGGTGTTAGAAGATCAGTATTAGGATTTACAAGGAAAGGAATAGAAAATGCCATAAAAATTGGTATACTGCTGTAAGCACAAATCTTGAATAGGCTTGTAAAAAATCACTCATGGCACACAGAATACGAATAGAATGTAATTATTTCACATTTCTGATAATACAAGAGCAGAAAAGCAGCCAATGAAGTGATCAAACATCATATTTTAAAGAGAATGATGAGGAAGCACTTGATCTTGACATACATATATATTACATTAAATTGTAAAGCTGACTACCATGGGATATATATCAGAAGTAAAAACAGCTAGTTTAATTTCAACTTGCAGCCATCTGAAACATAACTACTAAATACAATAGTCCACATACACTACCTGGCTCAAATTTCTGCAACTCCTGATTATTGCAAGAACGTGTCACAGCAAAACATCTTAGTCTTTTTTCCATTCTTCTCCTGTTCACTTTCTTATTTGTTGGTTTAACAGCAGAAGCTCTGGCTCTACCGCCTAAACATGAAAAAGCTAGAACAGAATTCCACATATTCGTGAGATATTCATTTTTCTATCCAGAAGGGGAGTATTGTAATTACACATTTTCTCTTTATTCTTGCTACTGCTGTAATCACAATTTTTAAAGCTGTATTCTTCCACCTTCTGCATTGTAACAGTTGTTCACTTAACTCCAGACAAAGCTCCAGAAGTCTCCCTGAAGTAACAGGCCAAAACAGATTCATCGAACTGCTGTGGAAAGGTATCTTGGTAAGGGCTATTCAAAGTAGAAGCAAGAAGAACGACAACAGGGTGGGGAACCCAGACAGCCTAATCCATGATGGATGAAACACTGAACCGAGGACTCCCAAGGCCACAAAGGTCAGCAATTAAGTCATTGTCCCTATTACGAAAACCCACCTAGGCAACTCAACAGGAGAAACCCCTTCAGCAATATTATGTAAGCCAAGTGGAGACACTGTGTAAAGGAATACAGGACCTATAATAGGATGTTGGAGACGGGCAATTTTGGGATCAAACAAGAGGATTTGCATACAATATTCATGGGATGTTTGAGGGAAGGGCCAAAAGTGTGGAAAGAGAAGGTTCAAGATGAGTCGCTAGCCAAGTTCTGTGCCTGATCACCACCACCTCAACTCTTTTTATTAAATTTTTTTTCAAACTATTTTCTGTGCAAGTGTGCTCCTTACTCTCTGTGTATGTGCACATGCAAGCACACAGATCTGCTAGTGAACTGCAAGCCAGAAAGTTAGGACAAGAGGTCTTGGGGCCAGACTTTGCAGAGACAGAGGGGCCTGGGAGACAGGTACTAGAGACACCCGTGAAATGGCATTTTCCCCAAGCACTGATCCTTAGAAACAGGATACGGTTATTCATGTCACCTGCGTTAACGTGGGATGCTTGGAGAAGCACCGTGCTTCCATTTGTGCTAACCTATTCGTGGGCTGGCTATGCTTTCACTGTCTCAGGATTTCCCATGCAGCCTCACTGCAGGCAGGACCTGGCGTCAGAGGTGGCAAGCAGCTTCTCACCTCCACTGGCCCAGCAGTAAGTTCCTTCCCAAGCGTAAGCCTGGCTGTAACATCTGACCCCCACCAAACAGCATCAACCACGATAGTGTAATCGCTTCCCCCGGGCCTCCCAATGCAGGTCTAAAGTGACAGAATTCTGACACGGGGAAGGCTTTGGTGCTGCTAGTAAGCTACACGGACCATGTTATTTTTAGAACAGCTCTCTAAAGAACGCAGAGCAAACCGTATCCCTCGGTCACAGGCAGCTGGAGTGTAACTAGCACCTCTAACCACCCAGGAAAGCTAGAAAAGCAGCAGACAGCTGCTCTGGCTGCGCCTGCTCCCCTACTGAGGCAGCATAAAGGGCGAGAAGTGATGCTGGCTGGGGCGGCACTAAGCAAGCTGCCAGCTGTCTGTTACAGTCAATAAGCAAGAACATAACGGGTCTGGAGATAACAAGCCCAAGACAAAGGCTCAATTCCCTCTACAATCTGCAGAGCCCCTCATCTCATTCAAGCACCTCTCAAGGGTTTGTTCCTGCCAGGAAGCCCCGAGATGAGCCAATAAAAATGCTAAAAGGCTGCACATACTCCCTCTTTTGCCTATCTTCCCAATGGTCAAGTAAAATCATAAAAACTACAGCATGGCATTAGTTTTCTCCACCAGCTGGAAAAAAACAGGTCCATTGCCAAAGCCTGTCGAAAAGCTGGCAGGCCTCCTAGCACTAGTTTGCTTTGAGAATCTCTGCAACCCGTCCTCTCCCCAGCAGCAGAATCCAAAGCTCAGAGCATCTCAAATGCCACCTTCCCAAGGAACGATGCTTCACTTTCCCACATACAGAAACTCAGATGTGTGATAGGAAAAGAAAGACTGGTGCTTATCTTTTACTGCCTCAGCAAGTTTCTTTCCAGTCACAACAGCTGCTAAGAAATCAGACTCAAGCATCATGGAATCCAAACACCCGGTCTATTGGCATTTTCTCTCCAAGAATCCTGCACTCTGTCTCCTTGAAGAAATGTAAATCCAGAGGTGCAAAAGTCATCAACCAGCTCCAGATGAAAAATGATTCAAGAAACTAAGATTCCCACTAGGAGTGAAAAAACAACAAAGAGGTAAAACAAAGATGCAGTAGACCCAGCATTTTATTTCATGTTTTTCTGGGTTCAGCTCATCATAAACCACAGCTCTTTCCTTAACATTTCACAGCACTAGCATGGATCAAGAACTTATGTTAGCCCAAGCACTAAAATTCAGCTGTAACGTCCCACCACCTAGCCATCAAGGGCCCCCTGAACGGCTGGGAACGACCTACCCAAATGACAGCAAGGTCCTTCATAAGAAAAGGAGAAGCAAACTCATGGCAGCATAGTAAAGACAGTGGTGCTGCCTATATTAATTTTCTGAACTTCCAGCAACGATATACAATGAAGAACAGCAAGACTGAACACTTGAACTCAGATATACCCACAGACACAGTGCATGCTGCCTCAAATACTGGTCCTCAAGTTCTGCACCTGACCTGAAACCCAGGTCCACGTGGAACTTCATCATCCTATCTCAGTCTGCACGTCACAGTAAAGGAAGCTATGAAGGACTGCACATGTCATCTGGTTTACCTGACAGTGGAAAATACCAGAGATAGGAAACCAAGAATTAAGCAACATAGCAACCACTGTATGCACAGACACACTTATATACAAGAGATTTGTCTCCAGGGACGAGATAAAAAAAGAACCTCTCGATCTCAGCAGCCGCTGAAGTGGGGGCATAACGTGGAAAGTGCTCCAGCAGCTGAGCTTGCAAAAAAGTCGTTAATACATCAAGCACAGGCCAACAATCAGACAATCACAAGGTCATTTCTTTCTCGAGGGAGGTTGTTGATGGCTAGCAAGAGCTCAAACATCATCTTTCAGCCACCCCAGAAATCACCCCTAAGTTTTTAGAATCTGTAGGAAAATAGCACAACCCCTAGTCTGCCATCCACACAGGACTGAGGGAGTCAGCACTTGGGCAAGTTCCCAGTCAAAGGACTGAACGCAAGCAGGACTGCAAGAATGGTACAAGGTTCTCCCGCTAATCTTGAGCAACCTGACAAATCCTTAGGGAAAGGGCAAAGGTATTTAAGCAGAGACCAGTAGCCTTTCTCTCATTATCTCTCTTTTCTCCTGTAAGTGCCAGGCTTCACATCCTTGCAAAGTCTTCTGTATCAGGGAACGAAGCAGCATTTGGCAAGAGCTGTACCACAACTGACTATACCTCACAAGAAGCCTGCAGAAGCAGCAGCCTAGCATACTCAAGTCTGCTCGGTTCTTTTCTCTCTCTTAACCGTGACAGACATGCTCATACAGATACCTAAAAGGGAACCTGCCTGTTCCTACATCCACAATATGATACAGATTCATTCAATGGCACTAAATGGGTTATTTAGTAAGCATGTTACAGAGATGACAACAAAGTATTTATAATAATGTCTTGGCTTATGCAATCACTTGTTTTCCTACCCAGAAAAGGCATAGAATGAAATCCAATCAATAGATAGCTATTAAACACATGACAAAATATAGGACCATCTAAGTTTGTGAATGGTTAAGTCCCTCCCACTAACACGAGCTTGCCAAGTAATACTGGGCAACACAGTAATACTGGGCTGAATATTAAAAAAGATTCTGCTGCAGCAGCAAAGGATTCCCTTGAAAGATCATAAAAAAGA
>NW_009223658.1:116982-146260 GCF_000690835.1 Fulmarus glacialis | reverse complement strand
GGTAGGAGAAGAGGGGTGAGACCTTGCAGCGGCCTCACAGAAACGCCTTTGACTAATTGCAGCTGAGGAAGAACCTCGTGGGCTTTCAGGGCTCGAGACCCCCCTGCGGGCAGTGAGCTGCTGGGTGGCTGACTGGAAATGGGCTGCTCAGGTGGTGCCCCCCCGGGGAGGGCAGGAGGAAGAGATTTTCCCTTTAGAAAGAGCAGAATGCCCGTTCCTTAGCTGGATGATGGGCTGCAAGAGGGGATCCTCTCTGCTGGGCCTGCCGGTCCCTTCTCCTGGGCTCCCCGTCACCTGACGGAAGGGGCCCTGCCTGATGCTTCCGAAATACTCCATTCTGGAGTATGCTGCTGCTGCCCCATGGCAGCAGGCCACAGCATGAACAACTATAGCTTTCTGTCCAGCTGCGGGAGGGTTAAGTCACTTCCTTCACCCCCTCCCCAACCCCTCTCACTGCACTGAAGAAGTAGAAGCGCTGAGGAGTGCACTGAGGTGCTCAACCTGGGGCTGGAGCCCAGGAACGGGGAACCCCTCAGAGTAGTGCCCTATTCAGTCAGCCACACAATTCAACCCTGTCACGTTTTATGCCATGACCGAGTCAAAGTTTATTTAAATTGTGTATTTAAGCAAAAAAAAAAAAAGTTTCTCCCTGTGTTAGTACCTGCTCTAAAGTGAGAGCTTCCATTTCTATGTGCTCTGTGTGTCTGGAAGCAGCTAAGAGGGTAATACAATGCCAAAAAATGTCTTCAGTCTTTGAAGACATAATCTGCACGTGCTTAGCTCTGTACATGACAGCGGTTCAACAGGAGAATGGTAATAGATGAGTCTTCGCGGACATCAGGACTTAAATGGGAGGTGGTTTGATTGCATGTTGAAATATCTATGGTCTGTAGGACTCCTTATTCTCCTATTGCATACTAATTCCCTCTCCGTGCCCACATCTTTTTGCTCGCGCTGTATTTTTATCACGTAGTTTATTTTTGTCATGACTGCGTTGTGCTCCCGAGTAACACAAGAAGACTGACTGCGTTACAGAGTTCAGCGCTGGCTTCTGAGTGATTTTTTCCACTGTTGAATAGAAGGCTGCAATTTGTAGAGCAGCCTTTTTCCCGGCCGTTGGCAGACCTCGTGCCTGCGATGGTCCATAGATCGCTGTATAGCTGGTTATTCTGACACGTAATCAGCTCGTTGTCTTGGCCCCGGGCTGCTTGGTAATTGAGATGCCTCCTCGGGATATACAAAATAAAGAATGGCCAAACATGAAAGCATGGTTGCAGACTTGTCCTGGCTTGCTGTTTTTCACAGGAATGCTGCTTCGTGGTCCTTGTATTTGGATTGTGGCAGCATCTCTGAGAGGGAAAGAGAAATGAGCAAGCAAGGGCTGGAAACGCAGCGTGTTGTGCTTCTTGCTTTTGATAGAGCAGACTTCTGGTAGGCTGCTAGGTTTCATTAATCATATTTAAGTTTCTGTCACTAACTTTTAATTAAAAGCATGGTTGATACCACTTTAATGAATGTACGGATGTTAGCCATCTTCATGCATAAAAATGCTTTTTAATTCCCTTACTATTCCCTTTATGGCCCTTAGATGCTTTTGTTACCATTTAAACAGCATACAGTAGCAGCTGTTTATCTTCTTAATATAACTTTTTCTTGCATCTGTGTTCAGGAAACAGTAATGGTTTGAGTAAACAATTCCCTGGTATCCTTTAACAATATTTTTTAAGTAACTTGGCAGAACGGGACATAAGTAATGTCTAAATGGTGAACTTCAAGGCTCTTGCTGACAGTAGCCTTTAACCTAACGTAACTCTGCTGAAATTGTTAGTTGTTCCTTGTGCTTATGTGAGGTGTTGAGGAAAGTAAGAAGCCCTCAATGTATGACTTTCGATTCTGATGAGCTTAACAAAGATCTTTCCCCAAAAAGATAACGTCTTATTAAAATATCCTTTCTATTTTTGTTTGCTTCTGATGGTGTATTTCGATGCATTTGTTGCTTGTTGTGCATCTAACAGCCCAAGCATTTATTGTGATTTACCATCTGGCATGTGGGAGTTTTATCTAACTTCTCGTTTTAGTTGACAGCAACCAGTTTGGAAAGACCTTGTCCGGATATTTTTTTTTTTTTTTTAATTAGAAATTCTCAAAACTTGCAACTGACAGTGGTGCTGAGGGGGTTTGAATTTAAGTAAATAGTCTTTTTATTCACAACTTGTTACTGCATCTGCGAGTTGGCCAAATAGAGGAGCAGCACATCCTTCAAGCAAGCTAATTTAAAGAAGGTTCCTCCAAGTAGTCCAAAACAGCATTAATCTCCTCCCTACATTCGCACAAAAATCTTGTAATTCGGTTGCTGTCTTAGCAGCCTGACTGGAAGGCTTCAGAAAATGGCAAGTGAAAGCTGATGCTTACTCCTGAGTGTAGTTTGACTCATGCCGTTCATGCATATTCACGGTAACGTCCTGTTCTGGGACCAGCACGATCCATTGAGAAAGTTGTTTTTTTTTTTTCCCCACAATATGTTTTTCTTTTAGATTTCCTCTTATTTGAGAGACATTCCTCATTTCAAGGAGAGGAACAGACATCAATGTCTGTCTTCTCTTTTTTTTTTTTATTTTCTTGGAAGGAAAAACCTCTGAACACCATAGTTTTCTTAATAGCCAATTTCTCTAAATGGTGAAGATGCCTTCTAATTTAATTTTAAAGTTGGCTGACATAGGGTATGATGCAATTAATATTTCTGTTTATCTCCCAGAATTAGTAAGATATGTCTAAATTTAATTTTGAGCCTGAAAGCATCTTATAAACAAAAATGTTCTGTAGTATCCAGTGTGAATGGAAATGGAGTTATTAATGTGGGGGGAGGGAATAAATAAAACACTTTATTTTTAACTTTGTTTCCTGGGTGTTGGAGGAAATCCAAATGCCACAACATTGCACTGGGGCAGAGGAGTCTGTGCGAACTCACCCCCGAACTGAAAGGGAATGTGGCTTCTCTTATCATGGCGTCCATGCCGAGAGTCCTATGAAGTTTTACATGAACAAAGTAATAAATGATATTTAGATGTTCTTAGTGTAAGAAAAGCAAAACAATTTAGCATTGGGCTAAGTCAGATGCTATCTCTTCAGGGAGTTTTAATCAGCACAGTGCCAAGTCAATACGCAGAGCTCCTGAAGTCATACTTGTGCGTTTTCCATAGGCGAGGGTTTCGCAGGTGTGACTGTTTCAATGGTGGTTTTTTAATTAAAAAAAAAAAGAAGTCCCTAGAAGCTCACAGCAAAATGCTTCAGTAAATCCCACTGGGGAACTTAGAAACCAGTTGGGAAAAAGGTATCTTTCTTTTTGAGGGGTGGCTGTGGGGACCGAGGGGACCTCCTGAGAGATGGCAGTGTCTGGAGACAGAGCTGCTTCCCACTGTCCTGCAGCCCAGCCTGAGTGTGTTTGACACAGGGTCAAGCTGCAGACGGGAGAAGAAATAAGAAGTTGCTTAGGCAAGTGGAGATAAATAGTTATTGAGCATATGTGGGTGCAGGGAGCTGCATGATTTGCCATGAGAGAGCAGGAAGAAACTAGTAAGCATAGGGCTAAAACCTGCCCTGGAAAGCTTGGGCAGATCTGAGGAGGTCCCAGCAAGGAGGTGCTGGCTTTGCAATGAAAGACCATCCAGGAGGAGAAATTTCTCTCTTACTGAGAGGGAAAACAGCGTCTCCTGTGTGTGGGCTTCCACATGCAAGGGATGGTACAAGGATAACGGTTATCTTGGGTTTGGTGGTTAACAAACGGTGTGGAAGGCTGCAGCGAAGCCGCCAGCCCCGGCAGGGCTGGAGTTGAAGAGTCGTTCGGGAGGGAAGGTGTCGGGGTCATTGCTCCTGCGTCCTCCTGGCCGCTGCCTGGCGGGAGGGCACATACCAGCGCTCTGACTCTGCAGCCGCAGTGCCGTGGAGGGCAGGAATGGAAAGCAAACACTTCGGTTGATAAAGAAGTGTGCCGGGCGGAATGCAGCTGTCCGGGTAGGAGCGTGGGCACCCTGAACAGCGGCTGCGTCTTCCAACAACCCTTCACGGCAAAGGCTGATCTTCGGCTTCTCCTTACTGAGCTAGTGCTTAAGGATTCCAGATTAGAATTTTCTTCTGGCTTTTAAACAGCTTTCCAGAAAGTCTTGCTCAGACAGATTGGAAGAGCTACAACATCCAGAAATCTGCATCCTTGTGGACCTCAAGGTTTTTTCCACAAAAAACCCCCCACCCTGAGTGCTGAATATCTTGGATAGCGAGGACTGTGCACAGCTTTTACAGTCTCGACTTGGTCGTGTTTGGACAGCTGAGGTTGGTGAGTGTTGTGACGTTGTAAGCAGGAACCTTAAAACTCTCCTCTGCAGGAAGGCAGTTGAGTTTAGGTAAGTTGGAGAGACTCTCTCGACATGACGAGGGAAAATGATTCACCATTCATCCTTTCTGTCCTTCAAACAGCTCAGTCTCCTGTCAGAGACCAGATACAGGGATTTCTACTCGGTTTTATTTTTTTTTTTTTTTTCCCAGCAGTTCGTATAGTCTGGTTGGGGTTGGGGGAGCAGAGGTCCAGACAATCCCGTAATGAAACAAGAGGTAGTTTGCTACTAGCTGGAAAGGCACATCTGATCCTTGCAGTGTAAGTAGGAGGACTTGGGAAAGATAATAGTGAATGAACAGCTGAAAGCTTCATAATTCGTCATCGCGGCAGCGATTCTTGTCATGGACAGGGAAGTCAACTCTGACTTGTTTGGATTGCTGGCACTTGCATAATGATCGCTCAGCTTCGGGACACTAATTCAAGCATATCAGCTGACTTAACCTACAGAGCAATGACCTGGGAAGGCATTTCTCTTTAATGGCACGATAACTAATTTGGAGGGTGGGAGTGTGTAATCACATCAGCACGTTGAGCGCTTTGGCATATCTTGGCGCTTTAGGGGCGAGGCCGTGTTATCTCCAGCTCCGAAGAAGTTTGATATTTGCATGACTTAACTCTGGATGTGTAGTAGGGCCTTAATTCCATTATGTGCTTTAAAAGGTTACGGAAGGATTTCAGGTTTTTATAGTACAGCCATGGTAAACTGCAGTTCAGCTTCTGCTGTGTCTTGTATGGGTACCTCGTAAGGAGTCTGGTTCGGGACTTAGTGGATTGCTCTGGGGCTTTTTTCAGATGATTTGGGTTGGAGTCAGAGTTACCACTCCATAGGGAACCCTGAAGGGCCGTGGGCATTTCTTAGGAGGTAAAAAATAATGTGCTGCCATCAGCCACCAGATGTTTGGAATGAACAGCAAAACAATTTTATGTACGTGTTTATATATAGATATGTGGTGTAATTATGTTTTATATACATCAGAAGACAATTCAACGGGAGTAACTTCACTGTAACTGTAATTTGTTTCAAGATCAATACCATAACTTAAATAACCTCCTCCTAAAGGTAGAAACACTGCAGAAACATTTTCTCTATGTGGGTGGCTTACCTATTTTAATGCTACTTTTTTTTTTTTTAAGAAGGAAATAGACATTTTATATTTATCATATCAGATGAAATGGAAATCTAAATATTTACATCTTTTTGCTGGATCTGAGGTTGAGCACCAGTTGTAGGCGTTGCCAAGCTGTTTAGTTGTCTCCTTCACTGAGTAGGTTGATTTCTTCAGGGTGGTGGAGAGATGGAGCCTCATATTTCTGTCTATTATCTTCTAGCCAGTCTCTGCATCTGGAAATACTTCCCTCTGTGGGCTTGGTGACCTGGCGTTACGTTCAGAGGGTGTTCTAGCCTAAACATGCTGAAAGCTAAACATGTGTTATCTCCAGCAGAATGCAGAGTTAATTGCAAACTGTGAAACCAGAGGGGGAGTTCAGGATACGAGTATGTAAATAACTCGGAGATATTTTGTGAAAAAGAACAGAAGGGGGAGGAAGGCCTCTCGCTTGCTTTTTCTCTGCCATCCTCATCTCCTCGGTGGCATCTCCGTGGCTGACTTTCAGTGCTCTTTACAAGCAAAAGTGGAGGATCGCTTCTGTTTTAAACAAGGGTAAACCAGTAGCAGACGTTGAAATGTTGCAGGTCACAGCTCAGTCGAAGAGACAGTAAAAATCCCAGAGTTTTCTGCCTCCGGTTTTGCTCTGTTTTCCAGTCCAACCCTCAGTCCTCCTGGGCTGTGCTAGTGAGGTGGCTTGTCTTGTAAGGGATCTTGTTTCCAGGTGGGCTGTTATTTTTTGGGCAGGACTAGCATAGTGCTTTTAGGCGTCTGATCCACCAAAGCAAACTGATGGAGAAGGAGAAGAGCAGATAGCTTGTTTTGTTTTCCCTCTCTCTCTTGTTTTTAAGCATCGTTTATCCAGACTCTTGGGACCCATTATTTGTCTAACCTGTATCTGGATTGTAAAATACTGTTCCAAGTTTTGACTTCAACAGATGGTAAATGTCTTCCAGCAAATATCCTCAAAAATGTGTTTAGCATGGACACCATGTGTCCTTTGTCTGGTTTGGGACTACGGAATGATTTTTAATGTTGTCTTTTGCTTACGTTTAATGCCTATAAATAGGCTTTTCAAAAAGGCACATTTGTCTAACACACTACCTCTGTGAGAGGGAAGAGCATATTTGGGAAGCCTACTTGAAGGATTAACCTTTTTAGTACAGCTTCTGTGTGTTGCTCTGGCTTCCCAGTTTTAATCTATCATTTTGTTTAGAAGAGCAAGAGATGGTTTGACTTGCCTTGCTGAGGGTGTGAACTTCGATATCTCCGCTTGACGCTCTGCTGAGAGAAATAGTTGAATTGGAAATGCAGCATCACTGTGTCGGGGTGTGGGAGGGAAAGACTTGGGATAGTAAAACTTTTCAGAGTTATACAATCTTATAAACTGATTTCTAACAGCAATAATTAGTTATGCAAAGCTGTAAGGAAAACTGCTCCCTACATTTCATAGGTGCTTTTCCTTCTGTGCCTGGCCTTCAGTGGACCTCATTAGGTCAAGAGCCAGGTCTACCGCATCATGTCTGCAAAAACATCTGGGTTGTCTAGGCGGGATGAATGTAGGGGAAAGAGCCGCCTTCTGTCCTCTTTCCGTCCTTCTCCATACAGTTGCCCCAGCAGAAAAGGGAACTTGACATAGAGAGGAGACTTCATTGTCTAATGGAGCATCTGTATTATCAAAGGTAGATATGTTAGAGCACTTCCCTCCCCGCTGCTCTCTCTTATGTTGTCTGTGTGTCATTTTGCTGACAGAACTTGTGTTTTATTCCTTGTTATCAAAGTAGAACTGAAAGAAGAGGTAAGAATGTTTTTATCTTAAACATCATTACCAAAAATCCTCAGCTAAACTGTGTTGAGAGACTATTTTTTATTCCTGGCTTAAAGGCAGAGTATAATTTGACTTTTAGACCTCCCATTCTTCCTAAATCAAGTTTATGGCACCAGAAGCTGGGAGAGTCAGCTTCTGATTATAAGCAAGTTTGGAGCCACCAGAAAAACCCCATGAAATCAGTTTGACAACTGTTTGAGAGCCACCTTTTTAATATTCCTATCAAGTATTCTGCAGATGTCTCTTGCAGCAAACTTGTAGATCTTGTAGATGTCAGTATTTCCTGCATATTTTATTTAACTTGCTGTTCAACTTTCTAGCAGAATATATGCAGATAAGCTTTTCAAAGCTTTTTTAAAATTTATTTTTATGTGGAAACCTGGGATCAGCTAGGCAAGAGTTCACTAAAACTGCTTGTGCTGTGCTGGGGGAGTGCTACATGTTGGTGCTCAGAGCACCTTGCAGAGAGGTGCTTTTTGCTTTTGTTTGTGTTTCCTTGAGGTTAAATCCCTGTTTCTCACCCCAGTTTCTTGCTTTATGTAGCCCAGGTTGGTATCTCTGGACCTGTCGAGTGTCAGAGGTTGCAGCCAGGCGAGGCGTACCCAGCCTGCCGCAGGTGCGAAGCACTGCGGGTGACAGCCGGAGTGAGCTGGGTGAGTCTCTGGGTGCACAGACAAAGCCGGGGGAAGGCAAGGGAGACTAATTGCTGCTTGTTTAAGCTTTAGCCTTGCCGTCTGTATGGCAGCAGCTGGCTTGAACCGCCTGGCTTGGATAACTTGAGCAGTTACTAAAGGCAGTATAAACACAGGCACACGCTGCAGAGCCCAGGGGCTTAGCATTGCAGTTATCATAAGGTATTCCATCTGGAGGTGGAAAACCAGCCCTTACAGGGTTTCTTTATCTTGAGGCTGGCAACAAGCACTGTGACTGACATATTTCCATTTGACTCATCTGTTGTCAAAATGGTGACACCCTTGAGTCACATTAAAAATGAGACCTTGTAGCTGAATTGGCACATCATTCTGGTAAGCACGGAGCAGGTGTTTGTCGGGTTTTTTTGGTTTTGTCCTCGTTAAGAAAATTATTTTTTTTCCCCTCCCTGAGATGGGATGAAATTGATTAATGCTATCGCTAATGTTCTGGGTTAAAAATAACAGGAGAACCTGATTCAGGTGGAATGCTGGATGTTAGATGTTCAAATAACCTGCTTTACAACTATATAAAACCCTAAAAATGAAATAAACTAAAAAAAAAAAAATTGGTGCCCAGTAGCCAGATGGTTGGAAAAGAACACCCCACGATCAATGAGGCAATATGTAAATATGTTTGATCATTACCACAGTACTGCTGTGTTGACATTGAAATTCAAAGTGCTATTCCATGGGACTCCTCATTGATCAGCAGATGAGCTCTGATAAAACGGAGGATAAAAGCACAATACTGAGCATTATTATGGATTGTGGGCTTCCTTGACAAGGACAGGCTTCCATCAAGATCTACGAATGGATTTCAGCCCCTCTTTAAGCATGTTACTGAGACACTGTGTTTCTTCCCTGCCTGTCAAGTACCAATTAAATGGTGTATTATTTCTTGAGCTGCTTTCTTTAAGGTGAAATACTGCATAGCTGAGTATTTTTTCTGTGCTAATGCCACATTTTATGGGAAGGGGCAAGGTGGAAGCTGATGTAGAGTTCTCTGCTTGAAATACACCTAGCTAGAAATGACTGGAAAGTAATAGAAATCAAATGGTGGAATTAAAATAAATTTTTGAAAAAAAGGTCCAGAGACCCAGTCTGGCTGATTCACTTAGAAATCTTCACAGGGGTGATAGCATTCTCATGCATAAGACTGTAGCATACACAGGTGCTGAGCCACCAAGAGGCTTTTCCTTTTTTCTTCTCCCCCCCCCCTCCCCCTCCACTTTTGTGCTCCTGAAAAAAAAATCTCATAGGTTATACTTCTCTCAGAGGGGAGTTTGAAACTTGATTCTAAAGAGATGCTTATAAAAGCTGCTTTTTAAGATCTGAATCCGTAACTGCCCACCTGAAAATACCATGCCAGCGTGGAGCAGATGCTGGTGTTTGCAGTTCCTGGGATCCCACCGTGGAGGCAGAAGGTCATCCTCTGCCCAGGAAGGTGAGGTGTCCTGGAGGATATGGGGAACAGGTTGCCTCTGTCGGTGTGTAATGTTGAATGTGAACTCTTCCCACCTTACAGAGACTGATGTGAGGTTCATAAAAATCTTGTAAGAGTGCATATAGAGTGTAGGGTTGGTAGTTTTTTTAATGTATTTTTCTTGCAACCTAATCAGAGCAATGGGTTGTAACAGTTCACACCCCAGTCTCCCATTTCATGTAAGGGAATAATGACTTTTAAAAAAGGAGGGAGAGGGCTTTGCAAATGAAAAACTCGTTATAGCTACAGCAAGGTCCAGAGCCCAGGCAGCTTTCTGGAAACATTTTGCTGTTTGCTTTCTTTCTCTCCCTTCCCCTTCGGTCTGGCTGCTTACAGTGAGGCCAGGACCTTGTGCTCCTTAGGGAATGTAACCCCAGAGGCACTTCGGAGGGTCCAGATGCTACAACCATCAGACAGGGGAAAATGGTCTAGGTGCCTTGCCAAGCTGCTCGTATTTTCTAGTTAACTGCTGCATTTATCTTGCGTATTGATTTAATTTCCTGGCACATCCTGGAGCCTGTACCTCTGATTACAGAGTTCTTCAGGATTTTGAGTTTATTTCTCTGGTTTGTTGCTTTTTAGTTGCTCACTTAGATCGCTGTATTGTTTTAGGGTGACTGATAGGAGAACAGAAAACACCTTCTCTGAGGATAAAGGACTCTTGTGACTATCTGTGGTCTGAAACTGATGCTTCCAAACCATGGGCATGCAGTGTTTGACCACAGCTGACACTTGTTAGGGCTTAGTATTTATTAATGCAGGTTGTACAAGAGCAGTAGGCTGAGCTAAAATAGCTGTGGTGTTCGCTAGGAACAATTTTGCTAGTTCATTTTTCCCTGCTAGATAGTGCTGTCAGTGTCTCTGACTTTGTAGAAACAGCATGCGAATCTCGCTTTCTACTACCTTTGCCCTTACTCGACAGGACTCTCATCTCAGGTGTGAGGCCGGTGTGTTCTGGTCTGTGGTCACTAAGTGTGTTTGTTCAGGTAACGGCAAGGTGGGAACTCGCCCGTCCCATCAATATAAAGTGTTCTAGTGGTGGCAGTGATGGTACCTCTTAGGAGCAAGGACTGAAAAGTGGAGCGTAACACATCAGTTAAGCAGAGAAGCCTTCAAAAGCCAGCAGAAAGCATCTTATAATTAATCGCCCTCCATGGAAAGGTAAATGCCAGTTCTATTAGTGTAATGTAGTGTTTTCAACGTTTGTGCTAAAAATTAACTGCTTGCCACCTGCTGGGTGGCACCTCATCCTCCTTGCAAAAGGTATTTGCATGTCTACTAATCTGTCTACTAATAGCTGCGGTCTGCTTTCCTGTGCCTCTCGTGATGAACTATCCTGCTGCTCCAAAGCCACATGCATTCTTTGCATGGGTTCAGTTCTGAGCCGCTCGGATGCCCAGAGACTTCCTTGGAGAGATGCTTCCCTGAAAGCCTTTCGAGGAAGGGAGGAAGTTTGTAACGTTCATCTTTACAGATCACCCATAATAAAAATGTTCTTCTAGCCTTTTGGGAACTCTTGCATTAATTCACGTTTCTCAATGTTTTTGTTGGGTTGCTCTTTCCTGGTGGTTTGCTTTACCACCTTGTTTAATAATGCTGAAGTCTCCCACACTTCAGTAGTATAATTTTAAAAAAGAAGCAGTTTTAACTGTGTGTTTATTTACCACTTACCACAAAATGTTTCTGAAATGCGGACAGGGTTAACTATTATCAAGCTAAAAGAGGCTTAAAACTGACAATTTTTAAGTTTAAATTTTGCATTGGTAACCTGTTCTCACACCTAAAAATAAATAAATTAATAGCATCAGTGAGACCTCTGCAAACTGCAATGACTTTAAAAAGTGATGAGTTGGGAATACAATCAAGGTGAATTGTGTATGATTATTCCATATGTCATAATGTCCTAGACTACATAATTACCTGTTACTTTCAGTGTTTACTGTAGAGAAAATGCTGGTGTTTATGTTTTCCCAAAGGCAATACTTTCAGTTCCTGTTGTTCAGAAATGTTTTTGCTTTTAATCATTTTTCATTTCAGTACTGTTAGTAAGCACGTAGAGAACTCTGTCTTTCTGTTTGGAATAATTGGTTCAGACTTGCTGTCACTGAAAATAAGAAGTTTTGTCATCCTTCCCCAATCTACAAAAAAGCAAAAAAAAACCAACCCCGAAACAAAAAAGAATAAAGCAGGTAGGAAGATTGATGTTCTTAAATTGAGGAGGTTTTGTGTCTGCTGTTTCAGGTTTGCATAGCTACCCAGTGAGGCTTTCAAGATTGCTCCCACAGTGGGTCACCCGAACACTGAAACTCTTTCTGAAACTGTGGGTCCAGGCCCCTACTGATTCTGAGCGCTGCGCTCTGCTCCGCAAAACCAGTGAAACAGAGCAGGCATCTGGGCCGACTCCATTTTTTAAAAATTTATTTACTTAAGTGTAGGTTATGGTGGATGTTCCTTCTGGGATGATGTTGTCCAGCATATCCAGCATCTATAGAAACTTGTCTAGCTTGTGAAAGCAAATATAGAATGGATATTGACAAATGCCGATGCAGTTGATGAGGAGTGAATTATTATATGACATTTAAAAAGTGGTAAGACTCAGACTAGGTGTATATTGGATTAAAAAAACTATGTAGATACAATTAATCCTTTTAAAAAAGAAAGGTGATGTGAGGATTCTTGTTTACTTGCAGATCAGTATGGTAGAATGGCTAAAAGGACTAATGAGACACTTGCTTTCTTGGAAAAGCGTTTAAAAGTTCAAATGCAAAGCAAGATTAAAATATTGTATTTAAATATATTTCCATCATACAGATTTCAATAGATGATGTAGAGAGAAAATCCTTTTGGGCTTTAAATCATTGCATTGTGTATAACAGTAGGGGAAGAAACACTTTAAATTTCCCTTTATGAAAAAAAATTTTACTTAAAGGATTCCTTAAGAATCCAGTGGGTTAATTCTGCCCCAAAGCATACACACAAATTCTTGACACAGGTTTATCTCTATCAAATCATGAGATATTTTTCTTCAGTTGATTTCAAGATGTAATTTTAAAAGTAGTAATGATTTTCACTGTTAATTTTATTGTAAGCCTGCAGAGTGCATTTTATTTATGACCTGGTCTTGACTGTATTAATATTGGGAACAAGAGCGATAGTCAATAGAAGAAAAAACTAAGATTCAGCTTTGTAGCACATGGCAGTCATATTTGGGTGACACCAAGGGATGGCATCTAGTGAGTACGTAAGGCAACTGCATCTATGTTCATGTTACAAATACTGAATTGTAGCTCATCCTGGATAGTTGGATCGGCTTGGCTGTTCATACGTGGTGCTTTCACCTCTCAAAGTGCCTGGCAAAGCTGAGCAAACGCTGCAATACCGTTGTGTGGCAGGAGCGTTTCCTCTGTGCGGCGCCCATGAGGACGTAGATGTGTGGTGGCTGCTTTGAGACCACAGTGGAAAGCTGTACGTGAGCCAGACCTAGCACATGGAAATCCCTTGTCTTTAAAACTCAGATCAGACTCCTAAACCTTAAGTCTAAAGGCTGGACCCGTAGTTTCCAGCGCAGACAGATCCACATCTAATAGTTGCATTGCAGAAGGTTTTGAGATGGGTTAAGCAACTTGATGCCCAACTCTTTCAACTTTTCTTTTCTAAAGCCAGCCTGGGAAAGCAGAAGTGGCACTTGGGCTCCGTGCAACTGGCTCAGCTGTGAATCAGCAAATGACGTTAGTAAGCATTTGTGGACTAAATATATTTTTAAGCTGTTGGTCTGCTTGCTCTTGGCGAGATCTCTGAGATTAATGGTCCTGAAATGTTACTCACGTTTGCTCTTCCTCCGGGATGAATCTGACCTGTGCAAGCACTATTGTTGTTTTAAATTGCTGTGCAAGAGGGTACAAGAGTAAAGAGTGGTTAGTTTTTTCTTAATTTTTGGTAACACATAAATCTGTCTGTTAACTGAAGCAGGGTCTCGCAGCTAAAGGTATCAATGGTTTTTCCAAGAATTTCAGGTTCTTTGGTGCAGGGAGCAGAGTATATTGTGGTTTTTTGGGTTTGTTTGGGTTTTTTTTGTAAGTCTTTGGTTGTGGGTGCTGGTCTTAAGGCTTGGATCCAGGTTCCAATCGAGGCGATGCCTTTTTTTCTGTGAATGTGGACCCAGATTTGCATGTTCTGGTGCAAAACACAGCTCCTGCTACAGAGAAGGAAAACTGTGCCCTTCCTGACCCGAAGGGGAAAGGAATATTTCTGCTGCTGGGGAGCTGAGCGAGTTAAAGGCAGCTTTAATCTGAGCGGGTGGTTTTCAAGAGTGTGTGGGAGCTGCTGAGGGCTCGTCCTCCTCGCGTGCAGAGCCAAGCTGTCTTCTGATCCCTGTCGACTTCCTGAAGCCGTGCTGGCTCCCCGTGGGTCCCGTGTCAGGGGAACGGCTGCAAATGCTCCAGCATTCCCTTCTCCATCCGCGCTGTCAGACCTTACGCTACCGAGAGCCATTGCTCTGTTCTGGCTGTTGCTTGGACGACAGCAGGGGCAGACAAACCGAGGATAAGCCAAGTAATTAAAGAAGACCTAAAGGAACTTAAATATACTTGGGGAGGTCTAAGAGAGGGGAGTGATGGCTGAGAGGGGGGAGCACGTGTGTGTGCCCTGAAGTGCAAACCAGATGCTTTAAAAGCAGCATTAAAAACAGTTTCCAGTGGTTGGAGGTAATGATGAGACTCTGCCTGAAGGAATCTCTTAGAAAGGCAATGGGCTGCTTGGCATAACGAAGCAAACAGCATAAGCTGCTCGGCAGGTAATGGTTACAAGTTCTTTCTGGCCCTCAGCTCTCCTGTCAAAAATCAGCCTTAGGGGGAAAGCAGGTAGTGATGGCTGGAAAGTGAGGTGTAAATGGGCTGCCTGGGGTTGACACTTCCCGAGCTGTGCGGGAAGGGAGCTGGATCCGTCCTTCTGGGCGCTGCCGGTTCACCATCGCTATCTTTGCCATCCTCTGGGCCTGGCTGCACCGTCCTCTGTGGCAGCCATGGGAGGTGCCTTCTCCTCACTCCTCCTCAGGTGTGGAAGGACTTGTGGGGTTTATAAAGGCAGCTCCAGCTCTGTTTCCATCCTCGAATGTGGGATTGTGCCTGGTCTCCGGGGAGCTATCTGGAAGAACGCTGCGATGTGACCTTTTTTGTCTGTGATGATGTCCCCTTCATGGAAATCATTCAACACCCTATTTAAAATGGAAATGCTTTAGGGGGAAGTTATGGTATTGTATAGAGAGAGCACATGAGAGTGGTCAGTGCAATGTGCGCGTGTATGGTTTTTTCTTTTTTTTTTTTTTTTTTTTTTTTTTTAAATTTCCATGAGTTAGAGATGATGATGACTCATGGCTTGGAACGCACTTTAAATCCCTGAGGTGTTCATTGCCGCCTACTATCACGTATTGAATTTCTGACATACCGGAGGGATGTCTGCAGAGAAACTCTGATGTGCAATTATAAAATGTTGTAGCTTTATGTTGTTTGCATAGGAGCCATTAGCATGGTATAACTGTGAAAATAATGCAGCTTTATTCTTGCTGTTGATTTCCCATGGGCATGGCAGTTAAGCAACTGTATTTTATCTTTCTCTAGGATGTTGACACATGTGGACCAACAGTGACATCCTTTTTCAGCAATGCTGTCTTCACTCCCTCCTGCATTCAGAAGCATCTAGAGAGATTTTTTGCAGAAGGTAGGTTCTGGCATTTCAGCTGGATGGCTGTTCTTTTTCTTCTATATTAGAAAAAAACATTTAAATGTTACTAGGGAGAATAGTAAGAGTCTGATGGATACTAGCTCGCTGCTGGTGAGAGAGGGGATTAACCTTAGCTTGGGTTCCACTTGAATATACGCTCAGGGGGAAACGCGATAAAATGGAGTCTGGAAGAATGGCTGTATGAGTTGCCTTTGAGCAGGGCTTGGCAGTCACGGCACATGGTTGGCTTAAATGGCATAGACGTGTTTTGGTAATAAACCTCTTTTTAAAGAAAACTCATGCTCCCTGCCTTTTTCTGCTTAGTCAGCATCCTTGTTTATTTAAAATCTTTCAAATAAATAAATTAAAAGGGAGAATGGCTGCACAGGATGTAAAATTAACATAATTTTTTTGTGTATGTTTAAATCTTGTGTGGGTCTTTCCCCCAAAAAATCTGAACCTTGTTGCATTTTATTTGTGTTGAAATAAACAGTGTGCAGCCTCCATTACTACCATAAAATTTCTACCTTTTTTTGCCCTCTGAACTTTTAATTTGCTTTACATTGCCGAGGGGATGGACATGCAGAGTAAAGAGCGTGGATGGGGAAGCAAGCACCCTGTGGTGTTTTTTAACAAGTAAATTTTAAGAGATTTTATGCTTTTTATGAATGTGTGTACCTGCTACTCCCTTATGCTGTAACCTTTGGAGTGTTGCTTGTGGGTTCACTGTATATAGTCAAGCTCTCACCAAACCTCTCTTGTGTAAGTTCTAGAAATATATATCATAGTGTTAAATCTGCCTACAAAATTAGTGGCTGAAGGAGTTTTTCAATAGATGGGATGTCAGCCTTTAGACCGTGTAGTTTTGCGTCGTCTTATTTTCCGCCAGTACATTCCTCACCACTCAATTTTTTTTTTTTTTTTTTCCTTTTCCCTCCCCTCTCTGTCAGAAAGGGTGTTTTTAACTCCACCAAATGTTTCTCTTTGCGGTGATACTGTGGTATGGCAACTTTGCATTTTTGCTGGTGGATGTTAAAACTCAAAAATTGCTGGTTTTTGCTTTGAGTAATGAATTGCTGGGAAGAACAGAGAAAGGATAAAATGAGTTTGGATCTGAGACTGTTCACTTATCAGACTGAAATGTCTTTTCAGTTTCTCTGGATTTATACCTCAGGGTTGCAGCAGTTACGCTGAAACCACAGTGACACCAGCTCTGTATTAACATGCAATATCTTTACCAGAAATCCTTGAAAACCTAGGGGTGATTTGAATACCTTAATTATTTCCTGTCGGGAAATTGGCTGCCAATGAATTCATCACCATTCCCCATGTGGATTCCCTTCCTGAAGCCTCTCTTTAGGATTAGCAGGGCTGAGGGCCAGTCTGTGGGATACCTGATTTCCTCGGGGGAGAGCCCGGCAGCTTCTCTTCTGCCCAGTGCAGCTCTCTGAAGGAGCTGCGGACAGGTCTCTTTGGGAACAAAAGCTGCTGTCAGCAGCTTTAACAGAGGAGTTTATGCTTGTAGAGGTATTAATTGCCGTTGTGCTCCTGTGCTGAAGGAGAACATCTATGCCCCAAGAGCTTTGCCTCCCTTGCTTTAGATCATGTACTCCCCCTTTGTTCCTCCGTAGGCTGTTGTAGAGGAGGGTGTGTTTCCCTGAATTAATGGTAACAGCAAAGAAGAAATGCAATCCTTAGCGATGTTTAGGGTTTGCTTTGCCCTGAGGCTGTGGCTCTACTCATTTCACTTGCCTGAAGGACTTAAGAGGGCTGATGATCCTCGGTAAGAGAGGCGCCCGATTTCCTGGGCAGGTGAGGGGATACTGCCTTCAGAATTGTATTCGCAGCAAAATGAATCCGTGCGGCTTGCATCTCTAGAGAGCAAGTAATGTCTGTGGATTGGCAGGTAAGGAACATAGGGAGAAAAATGGTTTTTTAACCTTGTCAGGGAACGCAGCATTCATGCAAACAAAAAGCTGAATAGCAATGTCCAGGAAAATGCTGTAGGCACTGGGTAATTTTCCCCTCCGTTCTGCTAGCATCCCTGTGCAGCCCTTTGTTTTCCAAACCCGGAGGCTTTGAATCCAAACTGCTGGACAGGGTGAAAATGATGGGAGGAAGTTCCTCTGCAAGTCATACCTGGGAGTATTGTGCATACAATTATTTCAAAATCTAGGAAAGCGTCCTCAATCCCTGGTGCAAGCAGAAAGGCGGAGCAGAATGTGAGGGACGTGTGCGTACACAAGCTGTAAGTGCCTGTGGTGTTCGAAGCATGGCTGTGGGACCTTGTCAAGAAGCCAGTGGGGGAAGCAGTGTGATATGGGGAGATGGAGGATGCTGATGCAGAATGAGGAGGTACCTGCTGCTCTGTCCCTCAGCGTCCTCGCTTCTAGCTGTCCAGGGGCACTGCACTGCCTTTTTGTGTTTCCACTAGTCCTGCAACCGCAGAAGCCTGGTTGGGATGAGGAGTGAGTGTTTCTCTCTGTAGGAAGAGGCAGAGGCTGACGTTGGGCAGGAGGCTAATACACAGGAGAGGGCAAAGTAGATGCGGTGAAAGCAGGTGGAATTACAGGGTGCCTTAGCCTGAGAAGATGTGAGGCGGGTTGGGGGCAAAGGTCTTGTGCACTGGGGAAGTGGTGTCCCCTCTAAACAATTTGTGGACATCACTGAAGGAATGTATGGTGTCCTGTCAAAAGGAAACACAGGTTTGCTTTGCAATCGGTTCCTTCTAATGCCCTTCTAGCACTCCCTGCCTTGCCTGCAGCCCCTGCCTTTGTTGTTGTGCAACGCTGTGCTGTGATTTTTAGGTACGTTTCCTCCCCTGGCTGTGTAATGTGACAAGCTTTTCCCCTTCTAGAGCTCTGTGCCCTTTTATATGGACACAAATTGGGGCTGAATCTTACTTCTTCTGAGTCCCGTGACATGAGAATTGTACCCCTTGTAAGGGGTGAGTTTATGGAAACCGACTGAATGAAGAGAAACCTATCCTCATGTTGGATCCTTCATAGACTATACTGCAAAGCACTTTACAGTGAGTTAGATCAAGGTGATAACACTTCAGAGAGCTGGGTGATGGCTGCTTTTGTACTGGTAAGGAGAGGAACTCGGTTTGGCAGCGTAACGGAGCAGTACAATTGTGGCATTCCCCTATCTCAGTGTGTAAAGGTTGTGGGTTAGTGTGGCACTTGTTACAGTGCCAGGCAGGGAGAAGGGGGAGCTGCTAATAGGTAAGGGAGGGGGAATTGGGTCTCTTAAAGGTGGGAGGTAGTTACAGGTAAACTGAGTTAGACCTCACATTCTAGAGCATAAATGTTTGGAAAGGTACGGAAGGATCCCTTTTCAAAAAAGATAGTCTCCTGTGTAGTCTGGCACTGGTCAATATTTCTAGTGGAAATATGGGTGAGTTTTTCTTTCGGTTGTTTTCCTTCTTTTACAATAGAAACACTAGACAGGAGGAACTGTTTGGACATACGTATTTAGCTGGGAGGAAAAAGCTGCGACACTGGTGTGGTTGTAACCACAAACTAACTGACAGTTTCCTGCTGCAAGTAACTTTCTATAGATCTAAACCTTGTTCATTTGTGTTTGTCTGTGCTGTTTAAATATCTGAGGAAGATTCCGCTGCTTCTAGGCTTCTTGTTTTTGACAAAGTCTTTGTTGTAGTAATTTGGGGGGTGGTGGCATGAAGAGAGATCATTACAGCACTAATACAAATTCAGGTGAAGTCCAGAAGGTTTCTGTATTTTACAATCTTCTATAATGTAAAATTCAAGAAGTAACCCCATTAAATATGTGTCAGACTGGTTTTGCAATTACATTTGCATGTACAAAGCTCTGTTTATTTCTGGGGAGAAAGGATGTAATCATGTGAATCTACCTCTGTGGCTGAGAGCTCTTCACTCGATATTCCCACGGCATCATTACTTGCTTCTAACTCTCCTACCTCCTCCCCATCCTTCTCCCCTGTGATGTGTTAAATATCACGGCTGCAAAAATGAGGGCACGTTTTTCCCTGCTGTTCCCGTTCCAGCTGGAAAACTTGGACAGATCCTTCCCTTGTGGTTTGTGATACTGTAAATAAAGGCTTGGGAGGTCACACGTTTTCCATCTCAAGTTATTTTGATTCCAGTGCTGGAATGGGGGGGGCGGGAGGAGAGAAATAAAAATAATAAAAAGAAAAAAAACCAAGACCCCAAACTGTTCTGGCTTATTGTGGGAAAAAGAACTCATTAATGGAAGGGCAAAACAATTGGAAAAAAGGCCTTTACAAAGAAGGCTTAGTCTTTGGCTAAATCTGAGACTTGGAGAATTAGGGTCAAAGATTTCAAAGGAATCTTCCATTCAGCTTTGAAATAAAAGTTATCTACAAAGTAGAGGCCCTGAACACCAAGCTCCTGTGATCTGGTGCTGTTCCTGGACAGTTCTGAAAAATCTGCTGTCTAGCTTTAAAGGCGTATTGGCACGACTCTCTAAGCATATGGAGTAATTTTACCTATGTTCATATGAATATGGTTACTCACATGCTTAAATGTCAGTTAAGTGGGCTTTGGAATATGGAGCTGAGAATTTCTGGTCGTGGGGCTCGCTGGCTGTGATGCATCTCGTGGTTTGGCTAGCCTGAGTCGCTGCTTACAGCCCGGGGCTGATGGTCTGGGGCACGGTGGGTGGAAAACATGTATGCACACTCGCTCCAGATAAATGATACAGTTCAGCCTTCTGAAAATGAACACAGCATCGCGATGTGTTGCGGCGGCTGTTACTGCTGTTGTTCACAGCTGGTGTCCTACATCTGGCAGGCTTGGTCTCCTCAGCTGCGTCCCTTTCCATGTTGGTGTTTGAGGCTTTAAATATTCACAGAAAACACTGCTTAGGTTTAAACTTACATTTCATATTTTTGCTTTTGATATTTGTGTAATCCTGTTTTGGATTTATTAAGAAATGAGCTCAGAACAAGGTCCATTGGGCTTTACTACTGGGTGGTGATATGCAGAGTATGATTAATACTGGCTTACGGTGGAGAGACTAACAGTTGCTGGCAACTGTGTTGCTTACTTTTGTTGAGTTTTGAAGAGGCCTTTTCCTGGTAAAGATTTTCTTGTAATTTTTTATCAAAACAGGACACAAAATGTGAATATAATTTGTCACTACAGAACTTGCATTGTACCTTGACACTACAGAAGTATTTATTTTTCCATAAACTGTTGTATTTATAAATGTACAGCAGGAACAAAAGAGAAACATTCCATATCTAGATGTTAATCTCTGCACAGGATAGCCTTTTGATTCAATAACTTTTCTTTTTTACCTTGATCATCTTTTGCATTTTCTTTTTTCTTTAATGGGCACATGACATATGGACATAAAAAATAATGGCCCAATTTCACCTCTGCCGTAGCTCATTGACGTCATTAAAGCTACAGCAGGGATGACTTGGCCCAGATTCTTTAAAAATAAGACCTGATGAACAACCCCTCATGGAAAAGCTCTGTAGAGAAGGTTGTCCTGAGCATAGCAAAGAGCAGATGCTATGTAATTCGCCGTGACATTCGATAAAATTCCCATTGGCGCCCTTCCTGTGAAATGGAGGTAGGACCCTTCCTGGAGCGGACAGCAAGGCATGCGCTTGCAGACCTGCTTTTACCATACCTTAATAGTGTGATGGAAAGGGGCAATTAACGAAGTGAGAGAAGGCCACTTAAAGTAGAGGCAGATCTGGGTGGAGACCTGACTCGCTTGGAAGTTGTTGGAGATGTTTTTGCGGCCTGAGGACTGGGCTTGCACGTGGCGAGCCAGAAGGTGGAAACTGTGGTAGAAATGATCTGTGGAAAACTGTTGCCTTGAGCTGATTGTTAGGAAGACGGTTTGTATCTGTTTTGTCTTTTTGTACTTTTTCCTCGCTGCTGCCCAGAGGTAGTGTTCTCTGCAACGTCGAAGTTTTGTCGTACAAGGATTAGCCATCTGAACGCGGCAGCTCTCTCTTCCCTGACGTGAAGGGGCACTCCCAGGTTCAGTATCTCAAGGTAGGTCTAAGGTGGAGCTGCTTTTGCAGGCCATATTGCCCTCTTTATAACTTGGCATAGAAATAGAAATTACAGGGATTATAGGTGAAAGAAGGCAATACAAATCATGGTGAAAATAGGAGATTTGACCTTGACTGAAATGCTGAGTCTGAATTAAGCTGAAATGTGCTTTCAGATCGGAACAAAGTGGAAACGGAGACGAACGTGAAAGGTTCTCAAGAGCTGTTGACTACTTTCTGTTTACTAAAATAGTGGTAGTGATTCATGGATGGCAGTTCTGAAAATCTTTACGCTAACTTACAAAGTGAGTGTTTTGCTCACAGTTATTTTTAACTGCAGGAAGAAACACCCTTTAAAGATTAGTCAAAGCCCCAAAGCTATATCTGTAGTGGGTGAATGCTTGATCACTATTTGTATAGCCAATATTCATTGCCTAGGGCATCTTTAATTTAACTGAATTCTTGGTTCTTGGTGGTAATAACTGTATTTGGCCAAGACAGGTTCTCTTGCAGTGAGTCCAAGAAATCAAATCGTTCTTTTTCTGATGCCAGACTCTTCTGGTCCACTGAATATAACTGCAAGAACACATAGTTCCCAAGAAGGAAAATGCTTACTGTGTTTTTGGTGGCAGCTGAAGCTAACTTGGGGGAGGGAAAGATGGAGCGAATAGCACTCTTGTCTGCTTATGAGAGCATGTTCATTTTAAGGGAATTTAAGTCGGAAAGCTTTTTGCAGATGAAAACCAGAATAGTGTCAAAGTGACATTGACTAGTATAAATAGTGAAGGGAGAATTAGATCTTTAAAATATATTCAGACTTTTGATTAGTCATCCAAAACTCTGCTGGTAAGACAGGGAAAGAAATCTGGGCTTAACCTGATAAATGTCCTTCTAACGGTGGAAAAAGTCAGAAAAAATCAAGAATTTAATTCATGATATCCAGAGAGACCATGCAGCGACTGGCAGCAGACTTCTAAGGAAGAGTATTAATGCTAGTGGAAGTAGAGGGGGGGAAAAGGTAACTGAAACCTCTGCAGCCTTAAGGGCTTTTGGAAGCAAAAGATACTTGATGTAATGTAGATAAGGGTGATCTTAGCTTCTTTTTGTTGTACAGAATACACCCTTACCTGATGAAACTATCCTGCTTTGAGATGCTTTTTCCTTGTATTGTCTTCCTTCATCCATTTCAAGCTCCCCTATGTCATTGTGGGTGGACCTATTTAGGGTCTAATCTGACTTCCATTGAGGCCAAAAGCAAAACTTTGTAAGAAGAGAACCCGCCCTAGGACTTCAGGTGTAACCCCCACCATCTCTCTCCAGCCAGACTGATGAGCAGCATGGGTTGAATATTTATGCCAGATCCAATAAATGCTTGATTGTTGGAGAGAGGGGTTGAAGAGAGGATTCTACCTGAGTAAGAGAATGTATGAAAATCCTTAAATTGTATGTGTTTTTGACTGACTCATAGCAGTTAATTTTCCAGAGGCAGGCTACCTTGTGATGGGTCTTAGCGGAGTACAGGAATGATTAGTTTCTGGGATATGTGATATAGAGATCCTTGTCTTAATAATCAGAAGCGTTTCTTTTGGCTGAAAATATGATTTGCAGGAAGGTGTAAAATTGTTAATGGGCAGTAGCATGCCATTATGTATGCACTTATACAAAGCACATACATCCTTCTAAATCAAGGCCAGCTTCCTTTGTGACGGCTGAGCGGAGCACGTCTTGCGCAGCGCTCTGAGGCAGTGCTGGGAAATTACGTGCTACAGCCAAGTTTTGGTTTGTCCTTTGAAACATCAGTGTGTGGATGTGCATATTGCACACATGTCCCCAGGGTGTATGTAGGTTATCAGTGAGATAACCTCGGCTGAGCCCTGGCACTAAAAGTGTTTTGATGGGTGCGGCTGCATGGTTGTGGCCACTTCTGACTGCATCTCAGCTTTACAGCTTCAAGTGGAAATTGTCCAAGAAGTACCAGTTCTCACTGAGGCAGTAAGTTCTGCAATGCAAGTTTGCGCTCATCTGTGTGCATGGGCTTGCTGGCTGTGAGCGGAGAGAAAGATGCACCAGCAAATGTATTGACAGAGTCTCTCTTGTATCCATTTTGTTTATGAAGAATGGTGAGTTGAAATCAATATGCAGATCAGGAGTGCTCTGAATGTCTAAAGAAAATCCTTTGACTGATGCTGTTTCTGCATCATCCCAGCAGTTGTGTTTATTAAAAGGGGGGAGATGCAAATACCATATTTATTCAGATTAGATGGGAATATGGGGATGGAGCCCTAGAGACAAGGGGAACCGTTTAGTGCTGAAGGAGAATTTTCAATTTATTTGATTGGAAATTTTAATCTATTCTGGATGATTTAACTGTTAAGCTCTAGAGCAATAGGCTCACTTCAGCTCATTGCCTACTAAGTGCTTAAGTTCCACTAGGTGCTCTTAAGTCCTATAGAGGCCCATAAGGTTCAGCTATATTCTTAAGAGCTCATGGAGAGTAAAAGAACAAGGGAAGGGAAACTTTCTGACAGCACTATTTGTGTTTATAAAAGAACTGTCTAAGAAAATAACCTTGAAATTAATTTGAGCTATTCCCTTGATCAATGACTCTAGTTCGTCTACTAATTTTTCTGCATATAGCTAGAACTCAATCTACCAATAAAAGTTCTTTTCTTTTTTGTTATTTTGAGGTTTATTTTGATGGATTATGTTTCTAGGTAACTGTTGAAGGTTATTTCTGGGAAATGCTGCCAGAATGCTTATTAACATGTGACTAGACCCAGGTAGAGTCCCTTTTGAAAATTTGGCTGTTCCTGTGTGTCCTCAGTGAGGGGCAGTGACTGTGCTGAAGTGTGCGAGTCCTCCCAGTTCCCTGCCCACGCTGGGCCTGGAAATAACTCTGTCAATTCAGGAATGACTCGCTGGATGTGCCCAATTCCATTTATCTAAATGAGCTGTGATCTTGGATTTAACATGCTGTTTCATAGCTAAGATAAGAGGCGCATGAATTAGATTATTGTTGGAAAAAAAAAGAGGGGTGCTGATATAAATACTTCTGTGAGAAGTTTAGCAGAGCATTAGCAAGTCTTTTTATATTTATGAACAGCAGTGGTCAAAGTAGTATCCTGCAAAAGATGCTTTCCACATGATACTAACTCCAGTCATTAAAAAAGCATGAATCAGATTAAGAAGTGTAGGGGTTTTTTATTTGCCTTTGAGTCTTCAGATGTTAGCGCAAGCTGTGCTGGTGAGAAACTACTGTGTGAAATGGAAGCGGAGGATGTGGGCAGAGATGCTCCTATCTGAGTGGCCTAGGGGCTCCCCAGCACCCCGGGAGGTTACTGCCCCACAGGTACTCGCCTCTCAAGGATTATATGAGTGTTCTTGTCCCTTTCGTGGCCACGTCAGCAGCAGCCAAGGGTGTCCCTGTGGTTTGTGGAGCTGAGGAGATGTTCAGCGGAGGGGCAGGCGCATGGAGGTGGGTGCCCAAGAGCACTCCTGCCTGTTCGTGAGACTCCTGGATAAGAAAGTGCAGCGCCTGAGCAGAAGTATTGCAAGTCTTGTGATATCAACGGTTGGCAGCTGACTGTATTGACTGCATGGTCTCTTAGGCAGTTGTCTGATGCCATTCTTTCAGGTGGACGTTTTTAATGCTACTTCCTCGCCCTTCTGGTCATTTCCTCTGCAGGTGGAACAAACTTCTTGAGCCATTTCTCTTTTGTTTTAAGTCAGCCTTTTGGTCTGTGCTCCCCATTGCTTTGAGCACCCTACTGCGTTTCCAGAGGCTCAGGGAAGAGGCTCTGAGGGAGATACAGCAATGGCAAATGTTAACATCTCAAAATTTTTTACGTGTATTGTTAATATGCAAGATGTCATCTGTGGTAATTCATTTTGCTGTTTTGTGTCAGAGGTAGCAATGAGCAGTTCTCTCCCTCCCTGTGTTCTGAGGACACGGATGCTCAATTTTGGCCTGGTACCAGTGATTTCATTGTGAGGAGCCAGAAGCAGCATGGCACGGAGGGTGTCGCTTTGCAAGGTCGTGGTGGGTAGAGCACTGCTGCTCTGCAGAGCTGAACTTCCGATAACCTGGAGGGAAGGGACTGTCCCAGCACTCTGACTGTGCTGGAGGGACTCTCTCAGTGCTCACGTCTGGGCGGATGGCTGTTTTCTGCAGGTCGTGATCCGGGACAAAGGCGTATTCCCTGGACAGGACGGCAGGAAGTTCAGGAGGTGGGATGGCAGGAAGCAGTTTCATGATCCCAGGCTACTGCTGGTGGAAAAACTGCCCTTGCTTTTAGATCTGTGCGTGTTCTGTGTTGGCGAGGATTGCGTTTAATTTCGTGGTGTGTTCAGTGCAGTACCTGCTGTCTCTCTAGACAGCTGTACTTAAACTTATTGTTATCACCATGGCTGTTACTAGTGATAAAGGACAAGCTGAAGAGGACTAGGATCCTGATGTTTGGGAACTGGGCAACGCTTTCATTTGGGTTTGTCTCTCAGAGAGAGTCGAGGCAGTATGTGGATCTGCTTCCTTGAAGACCTAAAACATTATTTTATTGACTCCTTGGGCTTTGTGAAATCATGATGGAAGAATGTAGAGAAACCATTGGGAAAACTTCCCCTCCCCACTTCTTAGTGTTGTCTTAATAGCTGTCTCTTATGAATTGAAATAGCTCCCTCTGCCATTCCCTTTCCCTTTCTTTTAAACATAAGCTAGCCTGTATTGTGAATAAATATGTTAAGTTAATAGCACAGTTGCTTTAAATCAGGTGGCTCTATTGTCCAACCTCCGGTTGCTGGTAGCACTGGGAGGTATTCTGCCCAGCAGAGACATGTTGATGTGCTGGTGTTGCATCTTCCGTGCTGCGACCATCTGACACTGGCCTTCCTCTCGCAGAAAAGCAGGGTTTGGGTAACTTGCTTCACACTAGCAGCCTTTTCGTAATTCTGCCTGCCATGGTAATTTAAGGGAAAGCAGCAATTCTCTAGCTCCTTTCACAAAAGCCATCATGCATGCCCTGGCTGTGCCACCTACCAGCCTTCATTGCCTGCGGAGTCTGCCTCTTTTCCTCGACCGTAGCGAAGCCCGGCATAGAAGTGGAAGTTAGGTGACTGCAGGCTGCCTGCTTGGTTTTGGCAGCCTTGAGTCTGAGTGAGTGCCGAGGTGTCGCCTGAGCTGTTCTCAACTAACCCCCGAGCTAATGGATGCCGCTTCCTGACGTAAAAGCGGAGGAGAAATTCTGGCCAGGGGCTAAGCTACATCAAGCTGCGCTTTCAGAGGCTAAGCTGATTGCAGATCTCTCATAAATAAATCTTCCTGTATTAATAAATAAATGCTTGCAATAGTTGCTTTATTATAGCGCACGGAAGCTTTCAGAAAGAAAAATTTCCCGAATGAGCCATTTCTGCAGTCTCTGCTGACTTTTAAAGATTGGCGTCATTAATTGAATTCTGCCTCTTCCATTAGAATGGAGCATGCGTTCTTCACTGGCACGTACGGTTGATGCACTTGAAAGTGTGTGGGAAGAGAGAAAATATTCAGAGCTACTTGCATTGCTTCTGTGGCAGTCGGGTTACTGGGTTGTTTTGGGGAGAGTGGGCAGCCTTTCAACGTGACTGTCTTATACTTGGGTCTTTGAGGGTTGGGAAGGTTTCCCTGCTGAAGCTCATGTAGCGGTTGTTGGTTGGCTGTACAGACCTGGCTAGGTGTCTGCTGCTGACTCATTCTTCCTGCAAAATTCCTCTTAAAAGAAAAATACGTTGTCTGTATGTTACAAGTAGCCAGATTCTTCTTTCTATAGGGAATGATACTTGTTGGAAATTGATCTCACCTAATCCAAGGCATTGCGAATGTAATAATTAAGATCTGCTTAATTTCCACACTTGATTGGTGGGGAGAAAATAGCTTGTTCTTTGAAACTGTGCTTTGTTTTTTGAAAATAATCTTACCAATGTTATATAAATGCTGCATTGCAGCCCGCCCTTATTAGCCACTGATTAGAGGGTCCTTTGTGAAGTGTTGTCTATTTCTGACATAATTTAAATAATATGGAACCAGTAAAATTCCTATGGAGACAAAACAGGAGCAAATTTAATACCAGATAAATGTGTGTTCTGGGCTATGAAAGTGAACACAAAACTAATTTCTTAATGGGACCGCTAGAAGAACAAACAAGTCTACAGAGACATGGTTGTATGCCTCAGCTAGAAATGTATGTTTGTGGATATAATTAAACTTTAGTTAATAACATATTGTCCTCAGTCTTGGCGAAGAACTGTATTTGGGCTGTGGCTACGTGTCCAAAGCATTTTTACTAGATTAACTTCCTTGTACAGCATGGTCTAGAGCTTTCAAAGCACTTGCAGATCTTGGGTGGCTGGCTTGCATTTCAGCTCGTTCCTTGCATAGCTCGGAGAGCATGATGAACCCTTTCCTACAGATGGATGATGGAGAAATGGGCGACTGTCCCTGTCACTGACCTGCTGTAGGAGGCAGTGGGTGAGTTGGAAAGACAGTCTTCAATAGCAATGCGTGAGGAAGGGTGAAGTGTGAAGGTGATGCTTCATGATTCGCTTTTTGCATTGCAAATCCTGTTTCGTAAGTAAGCTGCTTCAACCGATGCATTAAATGATTTATGATCTCTCAGAGCTTTTCTTTACCCTGGAAAAAACCAAAAGACGATCAGTGTTTTTTAAAGCTCTGTGCTGAACATTATATGATTAAGTTGTAATTTTGAAGTGACGCATTTGGGCATATAATTTTCAAGACCATCTTTGGTTTCAGGGATCATAAATACTGGTTCCAGCCGTAATGAAGTGCTGTGCTACTTACTATGTTCCTATCATTGTGTGTATCTTTTGTTTAAATTATTAAATCACCGTGGCTATGGCCATAATAATGTGGTTGTTTTATGTCTTGGAACAGGGGAAAATAATTTTATTTAGTTGGAATAATGTAATTGTAACATGCCTCTGGGTTTGAGTTAAAGGGGGAGGTGGTGCAGGTGGCTGGCAAGACAGTGCTGTTCTCTTGATGATTTTCTGCAGCAAATTCCACTGCCGTGGAGTGGCAGCATATTTGTTTTTAATGGAACAATTTGTGAGCAAACACTGGGATGTTTATGATGACAAGGAAAGCACTAGAAAAATAGAGGCCATAAAATCCCACTCGTTAAGGGTAGCAACATGTGTAATTGCCTCAGTCAGGTGCATCTCAAGGGAGGAGGTGTAGATCTGAGATCTGGCTATGTGACTGCCTGAGCCATTATGGGCAAAACACTTAACTACTTTGCTCCTCTGAAGGCCATGTGTAGGGTAAGCAGCTGTCTGCCTGGGTGGTTTTATGAGTCAAAATGCCGGAGAAGGACTCGGAGATCCTCTGATGCAAAATGCTTTACAGATAAAGTATTTATTTCCCCTTTTGAAGGGAAAAGATGCGTGATGGTTTCTTGAATCAGGATGACTGCACCAATTCAGATGTAATTTGATAAATGAAGTATAGAGGCCCAGTGAATGACCTTCTGTAAAATACAAGAGCGCCTGAATCATTTGTGCTTTAAATCTTGCTCCACATCTTTGTATTTCCTGCTCATGCTGTTCATTAGTCTCCTGTGCCCTCTTGTTTTTGGGCTGATAATGGATAGCTAAGTGGTGCATGCTGAAAAGAAGACTTCTGTATAAATAAAGCGGTGTGCTTTTCTCTGCATAAAGTGTCTTGTGGATATAAGGCAGGAAACCCTTCTATTTTCCCCTCTTTTGTGTTTGTAGCTGAGCCCTGAAATGTATTAGTGCTCTTTACGTATCCCCTCGAAGTCCAGTTTATAAAGGCATCCCTTCCTCCCCGTGAAACCTTACACTTCTGTGGCTGCAGCACAGACTGTGGTTTCTTTCCAAATGAATCATGAGGGTTTTACAAGCTGTAAAACTTCTCTGGAGAGCTTATGGGTGTGACCAGCTTACAAGCATGGATGAAGTTTTTTTTTTAACTTTTTTAAAAATTTATTTTCTGATTTGGGGCTGAATATATCCTGAATATCTGTTTGATG
>NW_009223658.1:116028-116951 GCF_000690835.1 Fulmarus glacialis | reverse complement strand
AGGAATTTTTTTTCCCTCCCTTCAGATGGGATGCAGCGCAACCCCAGGCTCTTGCTGTGACTGCCTGCAAAGGTTTGCTGGGACTCCCTTGAGGACTGGGTGTAGGAAGCAATAAAACTTTATTAGTGTTAGTTTCTTTAGTTTATGTAAACTCTTTATGAGGAATAAGCTTATGCATTTGGAGGACAACAGTTGCCCATCTCTCTGGCTGGGCTTTGCTTAAGGAAAATGTATCTTGTTCCCTGCCTTACCAGCTCTTTGCCCAGCCCCAGGGCTGCTGCCCGGTTCCCTGTGGAGGCTGATTTGACAGTCCAGCTTGGTGCAAGTCACTTCTCTCCAGACCAGTTTGACCTCCTGGCGTTCCCTGTTGAGGAGTTTGGTGCAAGAGCCCTGCAAAGGGGACCATGGGTTGGGCAGTGCTCGTTCCCTCGGGCCTTTCACCATGCCTGGTGAGCTCTTCTGGCGGTGGGGTCTTAGAGCTGGGAGGCTTTGCGTGCTGGCGTGTGCTTGCCCTGCTGCAAATGCAGCACCGAGGTATGTGACGTGCGGTCCTACCCTGTCACCACCTGGGCTTGGAACGTGTGAGCAGTCCTGGGGAGAGCTGGCACGTCCTCTCTTGTCTCATGTGTGCTGGGCTGGGAAAGTCTGGAAATCAAGGGTGTTTCCAGTAGTTCCGAGCTCTGGGTAGGAGCCTGTTAGGTGCACTCCTTGCTCAGCGTCAGCCATAGCTCTCCCTGGGTTTCTGCAGGCAGTCCCTCTGCTCTGACTCAACTAGAAAGCAAGTTGGCTGCCCCAAAGAGAGACGTTCTCCGGAGTAGGGCACTGGCCAAGAAATCTGGAGCTGGCAGAGGACAAACCAAGCAGATAGGAACTGTCAGAAGCTCTGGGAAATTAGAGGGGAATCTTTTTTTTTTTTTTCTTTC
>NW_009223658.1:77606-115985 GCF_000690835.1 Fulmarus glacialis | reverse complement strand
AATACCTGGCACAGTGTGGTGTCAGCTTACCCAGCTGTCCTAACGGGATGCTTTTGCCAGGAGCCTTTAGACCTATTCTTCCTGGTGTAAATAAAATCAAATAAATAAAATACTTGTTACTATAAATAAAATTAAGTAAGTATGATTACCTTGAGTCTCTGGACGCAACTTACATGGTCAGCATTTGTTCCTTCTCCCTCTGCAGGCAATTAATGGAGAAAGAGGGGACCATCAGCGTGCACAGACATCAGCCAGGCAGCATGAAGGCTCATAATAACTTTCTCCTGATAAAAGAGATATTTTTATGGTCTGAATTTTTTATTTTACTTTCCCCCTGGTGAGAGAGAATTACTGGTGATGATAGTTGGTAGACCAGCTCCTGGTGGGAAGCACTGAATGGAGGAAGGATTTATTGGAGGAAATGTGTGGCAAATTCCTTGATAAGCACTTTTTTTCCTTTTTTAAAGAGGTTGTTTATGACTAAGAAGCCATTAGCACCCAGGAGGTAATTTTGTTGTAGCAGTACCTTATTGAATGAAAGCTGGGTAGTCTGTTTCTGGATGGAGGCCTCAGGAACGGTCCCCAGATAATACTGTACCTAAGCTTCCCCCCCTCCCCCCTTTTTTCTTCTTTAAATGGAGGTTGGTGCAGCTCCTTCCCATGTAGTTTAAAGAACAGCTTGGTGGAGTACATGTCAGCATTTGAATTATGCTTTTCGTTTACTGTAGCCAATTCTATTACTCTCCTTTCACTCCTAGGGTTTCTAGAAGGTTTCTTGGCAAATCTTCCCCCCCACCCCCTGCAACCCAGAGACGAAAACCCAAGAGCTCCTTTGCATGCTGCCGGGCTGCTTTGCCGCTCTCTCTGATACTGTTAGAGAAATTCTGTGATTTTTGCAAAGGATACTAAAATCGGGGGGGCGCAGAACCACACCAAAAAGAGTCCTGGTCAGGTTACTGCCCACAGCTCTGCCAGTACTAAGGAGCAGTCAGAACTCATCAGTGTAAAACCTCCCACATCAAGGGAGTAAACAATACAGATTAACGGGAAGGGATGCTAAGCACTCTGCATCCCTTATGTGAAGTGGGTTTTTGTTACTTCGGGCTTGAATACTGACCTAATACTGATAATCCTATATTTAAACATACTGGCAAATTTTCCCCAGGGTAGCAGTTAAGAGATGGGGGAGAAGCGTATGGCAAAGATTGAGGATTCTTGCTAGAACAGAGTACCTACCGGTCTGGTTTAAAATAATCTTTCATGTGCTCAAAGAAAGGGTAATGTGTTCCCAGTTGTCTCCACCCTAAAATCTTTTGAGCTGTTGCTGCCGGATGGCTAATGCAAAACCTCTTTTGGTGGAAAAAATGGTGAGGAAGGTCATGTGTATTTTGCATCTTCCCCCTTTTACCCTCCCTCCAGTTAAAGCATGTTTGGGCTAGAGTGCACTGAGCTACCCAGGTGCAGAGGATATGGATTCTCCATGTTGCTAGCCCTAATTTTAGCTACACTCTGCATGGTTCATGCCAATACTCACCCACTTGCATTTGCACTTTCAGTAGCAGTCATTACACAGTGTGAGCTTCGCACATGTGCTGCTCCTCCTGGAGCTCAGCTGGCGGCAGCAATTTGTATTCCCCACAATAAAATAGTGGGGTTTGCGTGGGTAAGGGACTAGTGGGAGGATGCTCACATCTGTGAACGTGTCCCTGCTGTGCTGTGCTTGTTGCAGCCTGTTGGAGGCAATTGGATGGGAGGAAGGGGAAGAGAGATCTGTAATTCCCTTCTGCTTTTCATTGAAGTGGAGAAATGGCTCTGCATTGCATGCTATGTTCGCTCGTGCACTTTCACTGTGAAAGGACTCCCAGTCCAATTTGTCAAGGCAGAGACTTGACGTGAGTCCAAATGCACTTGACAATAGTCTCTCTGCTGTCAAAACCTCTCTTCCTTCTGTGATAAAAACAAAGCTCCTGAGTAATGGTCCTCTCCTTCCTTTCTGTGGCTCTGAAGAAAGACTCGGCATCCCAGAGTTGTTCTGGGGAAGAAGTTTTTTACTGTATTCAAAACACGTATCCATTTTCCATTTAAAAATTTGACAGAGCAATGCATTCAAAACAAGATAGCCACAGAGAAATTATTTGGATTTATGCTTTCTTTAATTGGACCACATCAGATTTTATTTACTGATAGCATCCAAAGGGAGCTGTCAAAATATTGCAGAAAGAGTGAATGTGTCCATTGTGGTAATGTGCTTTTGATAAATGCATTATGGCATAGTTATGAAGTCAGGAAGAAGCCTTAATTACTGTTATGAAGCCATTAGAGTCTAAAGCAGCAATCTGAGCTCTTGTTCCAATTGTGTTTTATATTTCTTCACCGAAGACTTCAGCACAAAAAAAATGTGCTTGTTTTAGAAGATAATTTATGCCTTTTATTTCCTTTGCCTTTTTAAAATGGTGCAGAAGTGACAGCGGGTACTTGAATATGATAGCAGTGAGCTCCATGGATTCACATAAATAAAAAATACAACCTTTACACTGAGCACGTGCTGCTCCTATTGGCAGGGAGGCCAATGCCGTGTGATCTGCTGACTGTTTTCTCCTGTTACCCATACCCATATAGCGTACGAAATTGCTGAACTTGATTTTCCTACCTTAAAAAAAAAAAAAAAAAAAAAAAAAAAAAAAAAGGGGCGGGGGGGAGAGAGAGGGCAGGATTGGTCTCCAGGAGTCTTGTGTAAAGCTTCCTCTGGGGCTAGGGAAGGAGAAAGGCTGGTTTTGGAAACTTTTTGTTAATGAAAATTGCTTTGGGAGGTCAGTCAGTGTTATAACCTACACATGGGGTCAACAAATTGTCCGTCCCTGGAAGCCTCTGCTTTCGCGTCCGCTGTTCCCCGCAGCACAGCGCAGAGCTGCGCTCTCTTGCTCAGGTCTCTCTTGACAGCAACCACAAAGCAAATTATTTGGAGCTGACTATTCTTGTACCAAAAATGTGTGCAAAGGAGGAGTTTAGTTTTCAGGTGTTTATTATCTTTTTATCTTTTAAGTTGTTCAAAGAAAGACTGTTTAATGCTCAGTCACCTGTTTTTAGTGCTTTGTAGATGTGCTTTGATTCTCCGGTAGTGCATTATTTATAGCAGATGTTAATTTAATAGAGTGAACTTTGTAACCCTTCAGGATGTAAGCATCTTAATTTAAAAAACAAACTGACAAAAATGTAGGTGTAAATCAAAGGTTAACAGGCGTAACAATGTGAAGGTATTGTTTCCTCGGTTGTTAAATTGATACTGTGCTGCTTTCTTAAATGGAATATTTCTTTAGTGACAGGAAGGTTAAGTACAAGTTGTACTGTTATGAGAAAGGAGGAATGAACCTTACTTATTAGTGTTTTTCTAAAGCTGATTGCTTAAAATAATTGCAGGTGCAACATGGTAGCCCCGATGCTTTTTACGGCAGCTGTGGAAGCGGCGGGTGGTTCGGGGCCCCATCAGCAATGCCTCTGATTTTTTGTACAGGGTTCAAGCTGGCTCTCACTTGTCCTCGGTTTGGGCTCAGACTCTTGGCTGTTTCTAGAGAACAGCGAGGCCCTTTGCTCATAAGCTTTTGGTTAAGAAAACACCAGTTGAAAGAGCCCTTCCCAAGAATAGGCATATTCTTGGCATACAAAACCTCCCAGTGCCGTCGGGCTGGGAGGATGGTGGCCTTCATGTCTTGCGTTGTGCGGTGTCTGAGTCTTGGGCCATGGTGTTCATGCCGAGTCTGGGATTCAGCCTCTTCAGTGGACACTCAGAAAGATAATTTCAGAGATCTCAGAATGTCTGCTCAATGTGTTGGAGCGGTTTTGTCCTTTTGCAAAAGTGTGTTTATCGTTGCTATGGGACAAGGTCTAGTGCGGTTTACGAAGGCTGTGCTCTTAGATTGTTTTTCTGGTTTGATTCAGTTATCAGTAATTAAAAAAAAAAAAAAAAGCAACCAAAAAACCCCAAACCAAACAACCCTGCCCCGCCAAACACCAAGGCTGTATGGGTTTTTTTTTCTCTGTGTGCTTTCAGCATACTGAGCTGGGGAAGGCAATGATGATAAATACTACCGCCTTGTTTCTGTAAGCTGTTGGGTAAGATCTCTCACTGCAGCATTTTGAAGCATTACTGGAAAAATTCTGAACTGTTATAACAACATCTCTGGTGTAATTTTTCTTTTCCAAAAGTCTTTCCCTTCCCCCTATTTCTGGGTAGAAGACACTAATTAGCAGGGAGATTCAGGTGTCAGTGAATGTACCAGGCTCTTGAATCACACAGCAGATAGCGAGTGCTGAGATGATGTTTCCCTTCCCTTCAGATGGCAACATTAATTCTCAGAGTGCACTGGTAGTGCTGCTGCAGTTTTCATTATGTTTGTGTATTTCCAAACTTAAAGTGCTTCCAGTTATGATATTTGTCCTGATTGACTGTTCGTAACAAGCTTTGGTGTTCTGAAATTTGGGTTGACTTCTTGAAGTCTGTCATATAGCATTAAAATTCTCGGAGCGCTATGACTCTGTAGAGTGACAACACTCCAGATTAAACCTAAGCACTACTACTCCCAAGGAGACAGGCTAAGTATTTTTTCCTCTCCAGAGTACTCTACTCTGAATAGCTCTACAATTAAAATTGATATATCTTTACTTGGTTAATCTAATACCTATTATTTCCTCTTGTTTTAAATTTGAGTAGTTTGGGCCAGTTCATGCTTCAGAGATCTAATTTAAATGAAGTTGTTCACAGCTATAAGCTTGTAGGTGTATTAATAGGTTAATGTGAAGCTCTAAAGAACTGCTTGAAGAGTCCAGAGAAATTTAACAAGATGACTCTCCCACTTTCCATGTCTGTTCCTGCCCAGGCACAGTTCTGTTGGGTTGTCATCGTTCCAGCCGGTCTCACCAGCCTTCAGCATAGCCCATCCTAAACTGCCTGTATATTTATTTATTCAAAGGATTTGGAATTTATGTCTAACTTCCAGTCTGGTGCTGTTCCACAGTTTTGTGGTTCATTAAAATTTTCACCACAAGGTGCCTGGAGTTACTGCAGTGGTGTTGCTGGATTTGCATTTCCTCTGGCAGGTTTGAGGGCCCGTGGACATCTGATGGGGGCTGCCCAGCTTGTCCCTGCCCCAGTGGGGGGATTTTAGCCGGTTCAGCTCTGTCCCTTGCAGAGTTTCCTGGGAAGCGTTTCACCCCAGCTACACACACGCGTTAGCAGAGACTGAATCCAACCATTTGTCTTCAGGCATTTGGGGCAAACGCCAACAAAAATGGCACAGAGGACGAAAAGTAAATTGGCCTTCTAAAATCCTTTCAGCTTTAAGTATTACAGATATAATTAGAAACACAGGCAAGGATTATTATCCTGTAAGTGCCTTTCTAGTCTGTTCTGCTTTTGTAACCTTTCTTTTTTCATCTGTCATTCTGTCTTGCTGCATTGTTTCTCCTTGCAGCCTGGCATCTCCACCACCATGTCCCATTGCCGCCTTAACGCTTTGCACTGAGTCTGTTTGCTTTTCCCCTCTATTTACGTCATACTGTCGTCTTTTGGCTCTGCACTGGTGTTCCCGTGAAGTCACCATCATTCAAACAAATAGGTAGTTCTTTTTGCTGCAAGAAAATGAAGAGCTGCCCTCTGCAACTGCTCTCCCCAGCTCCCCAGGCTGTACATCTTCCCCCTCTGCTGCTTGGTGGATAAAGGTTTTTGTGTTTTTTTGGTTTTTGGTTGTTTTTGGTTTTGTTCTTTTTTTTTAAATTGCCTCAGAAGTGAAAAGTTGAAGCTTTGTGTAAATTGGTCCCTGCAGGTGCTGATGTGGGAAGCAGAATGGGTCCCTTGGAGCAGGGGTGCAGCTCTGTGCTGGGAAACCCGCTGTCAGGCAGGAGCTGCCTGGACATCGTGAGAAGGGGAGGCACTGCTTTCCTGTAAGAACACATCCCAGTTTGCCCAGGGATTGCTGTCAGTCATCTTTAGGTGCTTTTACCCGCAGCAGAGCTGTCCTCCAGTGGGACCTTAAAGTTCAGGGTGGGGAATATTGTGGAGTGCTTTGTAGCTGCTTTTGCCCCTGCTCAGTCTGTAGTCTGTTACCGGCAACACTTTAAGTCTTTGAGGCTTGGTCTACTCTGAAAAGCTTTTTGGCAGAGCCATCTCACTTGGGAGAGAAGTCTTGTTTCTACCATCACTGCCCAGTTTGACAGTTGCTTTGATTCAGATTGTGCAGTTCTCAGCTAGCAGATTCCCCTCTGCTTGTAGGGCTGCGCTTCCCTACCCTGACCAAAAAAACCCCAACCCTAAAACCAGATGCCTAAGAGCCCTTAGGTGGGAAGGGGGTGTGCCGTCAGCCCCTGGAAGTGTACCCAAGCCTGGAGGGCAAAGCCCTTCCCTGTCTGCACACTGAGGCATCCGGGAGCGCTGGAGAACCCAGCAGAGAAGTCATCTGATGCGCCGTGAAGGTGCTGGTCTCCAAAGACCTTTCTTCAGGATCCTATGGCTTTTCCTCCGAAGGTTATCGCCTCAGGCAGGACTGCGAGTGGGAGTTGCGCTCTGTGGTGTCATTTTATATATGCATTTATATATGCTTGTGTCAGTGTTTAGTGACTGTTGAAGGTGCTCAGCAGCTCCAAGTCTGGGGTCCAGAGCATGTTGGCTTGGGCACCCGGAAAGAAGTGGCAGCTGCTTGTAAAACAAACCTCCCTAAAATACTCACACTCATTATTTCTCAGATACAACTGAGATGTTCAGCCCTGCCCAAAGGGAGATCGATGGTGTGTTTGGACTCCCTGTTGCTTTACGTGTATGTGAGTGTGTTTATTTTATTTAAGGAGTTGGTACATAATCAGTCTTAAAATTAACTGACTGCCTGTTGACTTGTCACCCTGTGAATGAAAACACATTGCTTGTAATTTGTTTGACATTATTCTGTCCTGTTGTCAGGCTTCTAATTACATTTAGAACATAACCCAGATGTGTGTCTGTCTCCTTCTGTCTCTTTTTTATTATTATTATTTATCTTTTTATTGTAAAACATGGAGGGAAATATTCCTCTGAAGTGCTGAAAGTCTGTTTGCTCCTCTGTCTTTTCAGGAGATTAGTAGGTGGTTGCAGGTTTATCGCTTAAAAACCGTGTTCCTTTTAAAAGAAGGTGTCAGTTTGGGCATCCAAAATTGCCAGTCCCTTGTGACTTTGGATTGACCTTCTGTATGCTTTAGGTGTATTGAAACATGTCTGTATCTACATTAAAATTTTTCTCTAGATACTGCTTTCTAAAAATGATCATATTCCCCACCCTATTTATTTTTAAAGAAGAGTTAAATTGCTTGTGCTTTTAGAAGATTAAAATATTAATGTATTTAAATATAACAGTGAAAGAGAGGCGAGGCAGAAGGGTTGCCCTTTCAGAATGTGCACAAATGAGCAATCTTTTATTGAATCCATTGGATAAGCATGTAATATTCCTTGCCAACATTGGCTTTTGATAATTAGCAAAGGAAAACTCAAGCTGCTCAGTGTGAGATTTTATTGCTCAAAATCTCGTAACTTGAATTTTCCTAGATCCACAAGCTTTTAAGCACCAGAAGCACAATTTTCCAGTAGCGTACTGGGTCACCAATGTACTCAAGCCCTGTTTTCCAAAAGCGTTAAGCCACGTAAACGTCAAAAGGCTGCTACTTTATTAATGGGACTTTTGAACGCTATACCTCTGATCCCACTTGAAGAAAGCTGTGTGGGCCACCGAACAAGCTCCATTCCCCTTGTGGTGGTTCTTTTTTAGCTGATCTAAATTTGCAAGGCAACGGGGATGTGTGGAAGCTGTTTTTAGGGATAAGAAACTTGACTTTTGGTCCCCGCTGACTTGGGTTTTTTGGTATTGTCGATTGCCAGCTTTCCTAGCTCTGAGTTGTGGAAGATTACTATTATATTTAAACACTGTTTCCTTTAGAGAAAAGAGTCTGATCTGGCTGGCTCCAGCAGGGGACAGATTTTTCTGTTCTGCAAAGCTTTGCTCAAGCAGAGTTCATGGTAGGGGAGAAGGCAAAAGTATAGGAAGGACACAGTGGGTCACCATAGGAAAGAAAAACTGGAAAGTAAAATAAAGGAAATAGAGCATGTGTTCAATACAAGTGATATATGTGACACTTGGGAATAGAGACTGCAAATTATTATGTGGTCCCTGCCATTAAATACAAATACATCGCTGATTTTCCCCTCTGCATCCCAGCCAACAGGATCTTAATGAAGGGCAAACTATGCAGACGAATCCCCTGAACTGCTTCGGCCTCAGCTTGAAGCAAGCTGCGTTTTGTATTGCCTCTCTCATTCCGTGTCGGTGCGATGGTGCTTTTTGATCTGCTGCTGCTGTTACTTGGGGTCTGGGCATCTGTTAGACCTGCCACCTGCGGCAAAGGGCTTCTGGCTGAGCGACAAAAGGTCATTTGCTGAATCTGGAGTAAAACTGCACCAGGGACAGAAACTAAACGCTGGGTTTTTGTGATGGAAGAGCCGCTTCCCCAAAGGCACAGAACTGACTGGCAGAGTCGGGCTTGGCTTAAATACTGCTGGGGTTTGTGTTCCGAGTGTCGCGTCGTGGAGCCCGTGGTTGGGAGAGAGGCTGGAGGGAAGGACGTTGTCACTTGAAGTTCCTCTCTGATCCCTTCCTGCTTTTGTTGGCAGCTAACGGTTCAAGGGGGGAAAAGGCATTTCTGGCTCTGGGCATCTGGGCCCGAGCCTGGCTGCCGTCTCAGTCAAGGGTCTGTTGGCCCTTTGAAGATCTTGGCCTTTATAGGAGCTGACAAACAAGAATTAATTGATGACTCACCAGCACAATAATGTCAGAAATGCTAGTTTTATTTTGCTGTTCCTTCATGTTCTTCAACCTGTAACTATTTTATGCGGTGTTTAGCCTGAAGAGAGGTTACCATGTTCATGTACAGCAAAGGATGAAAATTGAGAGTGGGTGCTTCTGGAAGAAAAGGGTCTGTGGTGCAGTATAATGCTGCAGGTGGACCGGTTTGCTTTGTGTAAAAAAAAAAAAGGGAGCAAGGGATTGCCAAAGCCTTGTTGTGAGAACCTGGTTTCAGTCCAACTGGTTGATGGAGCAAAAAAGGGTTTCTCTAAAGGTTTAGTGTTTGGTTTTCACTCTTGTTTCTTCTCCTGAAGCAGCACAAAACAGGACTGTGCTACCTACCTACATTTGTAGCCTCAAGTTCAGGAAAGCTGTCTGTCTGCGCGTGTTTTCACAGGTTTGGGGCTTGAAGTGGCAGGTGATTTCTTGGACTGCGGGGGGACTGAAAATCCTCGAAATGGCAATGGAGCAATAATGCAATATGCCAGTTACGGGGGGGGTGGGAATCTTAATAGAAGAAGAAAAAAATGTTAGTTTATAGTTTAGCTAGTCAGGTAATGAATTAAGATATAGTAACATAAATTTCTTGACTTGTCTTTGTATTTATTAGTTGCTGTGTTCACTAAGTGTGGTTTCCAGGGGGTATAGCTCTTTTTCTATGTTGAGAAGTTCCCTTAATAAATTAAGGGACTTATTAGCAGAAGTCATGTGTTTTCCAGCCTTCAGCCAGGACCAGGTGTCAAGGAAGCGTGAACCCCTTCACGTTTCTCTTCGAGCACATGGCAGCGCAGAGTGAAATGGGCATTGCCCCTCTGTGTGAGCACATCGCACGCTGCACGGGTCCTTCCTCATCTGTGTGTACTTTGCTCTGGGCAATCTGTCTCTTGTGACAATATGTTAAGTATCTAAACTCTCTGGGTTGTGTGTGCGTGGGGTTTTGTTGTGTGGATTTTTTTTTTTTCCTGGTTTGATGTTTCTGCTCCTTTTAGCCATACTTTCTTGTTGTTCCACAGTAAGCTTGGGTATTAATTACATGGTATTCAGCCTCTCCCTACCCTCTTCCTTTCCCACTGTGACAATAACAGCTGCTTGATCATTTTTGGTGAGAATCTTACCTTTACAACCTTCCAAATAAAAAAACCCAAACCCCCAAAAAACCCCGAAGAAACCCCCCAAACCATAAAAACCCCAATGAGGCTTTGAAGAAATGTCGATGTCATTTAAATATGTAACACACATGCTCAGGCTTTCTCTCCATATCTGATATCTAATTTCCCTTCTCTCAATAGCTCTGGCTAATGCTGGGATCTTTCTCTGTTTGAGCTCTGCTATTTGTGAATAGAGCAAGTCTTATCTGAAGGCTTGTGAATGCTTACAAGTAGGAGGCACGCTCAGATGCACAATGTGCATAAATAGCAAATAGTTGAAGGACCGAGTCCTCGGAATAACAATTGAGAAGAGATGACCCTGTTGAATATGTGATGAAGCAAACTGCTTTCCTGCTTGTCAGCTCTTTGGTTGCTGGCCCGGGTGAGGGTAAGAGTGTATTTCTGTTACAGGACTTGCCACGCAGAATTAAGTTCAGCTAGGCACTCAGAGGTGATCTCCTCCTCCTGAATCCTGCTGATCTTACCAGGCTGAAGAGGTGCTTTCAGTAGGGTAATCTTTTGAAATGATGCTGAGGGCACCTGCAATAGGAATGATGATTTATTTTCCTTTATAATCAGTGCTGCTAACTGAGTTATCCTTCTGCTGCCCTGCTTTCTTCTCTACAACAGGCTGATTTTTCGGGAGTAATCCTTAGTGGCTCGCAGAAGGCTCGTAGGACTGGCTCCGTCTTTGACACGATTATCTCTAATGCCCTTCTTCCTCTTATTGCAGCCCTTTTGTGTGTGTTCGCTAAACCAGATGTTCACATCGCGCTTCATGTTCCTCTGTATCCCTGAGCTACAGGGAGAAAACAAGAGTGCTTGTTAACCTATGTAGTGCTCCTCTGAAAATGGAGTGCTGCCTCCCCAACCTCACCTGGAGGAAAGAGCAAAGCTGCACCTACACGGCTGCATGACAAAGGCTTCTTTAAGTACTTTCCAGTCCTTCAATGGAAAAATCCTGGGAGCACAATGTTGTTGCTTATTTAATTACTGTTACTATGTAGTGGGTTTAGGGCAGCGTTTTAAGTGTAACTGGCATAAGGGATTTGGTAAACTCATTACTTGTTCTGCTTGTAACAATTCCTGGCCCTACCTGGGGAGAATAATCCACTTATAACATCTTGAAAGAAGGGCTAGAGAGAGCCTGCTGAGGCCAGGGCAATTCAAAAATATGTGGTGGTAATGTTGATGCTGTCATTTTCTGCTGGCTGGCTGGAACTTCTGTTAGCATAAAAGATTTGAGACACTGATTTCAATGCAGAATAAGCATAAAAGTGCCCTTAGCTGCGTTTCCAGGAGGCAGCTAACACATACGTTATCTCTGTAACATTTCAGTGATGATAAGGCATCTGTAGCTCTTTCCGTGACACGGTTTAGTAAATCCAGCAGCAGCCCTTTGCCTTTACCGAGCTTGCCTGGCTGACTCACAGAGAATCTGTGGAGCTGCTTTTTGACTTTGCTGCAGAAAGTGGTGTGTAATGAGCAGCGCTGTAAAACCCGGTCATTTGTATATTAAGCATGAACTTTTTCATTTCACTCTTACTGGGCTCTGGCTGCGCTCAGGTTCAGTCTTCCTTGGTCATCCCTGCGCTGGGCACCTGCTTCACACCAAGGATGTAGGGTAAAACACGTCACTTTTTTGGTTCTCCCCTTTCATATGCCTTGTGCATTGTGTGGGTAAATTCTACCCTCTCCCTGGGAGAAGTGTGCTCCTGATGTGCACAGGGAGTACAGCACAGGGCCACATGCTGCCGAGGAAATTCAAGCCTGTTTGGGAACAGCAGTGGCTCAACTTGGTCTCGGACAAGTGAGGGCTGTTCTCATGCATGTGGTGATCACACTGCAGTAAGGGTAGGTATTTCTACATGGTATTTCTGGTACTGTCATGAGCTGGTACAGCTTCATTATTAATGTTGATCTTTTCCCTGCCCAATGAGACATCCATCTGCAGCACCCACTGACAAGGTTCAGGAGAACAGTATCCTGACACCTCTTGTCAAAAACGGTTGCTTTTCCCCTTGCCGTGAACTGTCTCATGTGATGTTTTCCAAATGGCAACCATAAGTATGTAAAGATGCATGTGTTTTCTGTGAACACAGCTGCTGCTCTTGACCCATCTGCCAGAAATTCTGCTCTTCAGACACAGCTTGCTTCCTCCTGATGTCTGTCTCCCTGTGCCATCGGAAACAAACATTTTAACACAGCTTTGCTTAATGCAAAAGAACAACTAATTCTCCTTTTAAGGGCATGTTTCAGAGCATGAATGAATCCAAGGATAGGCTGAATCTACTGTCAAATGAGTGGTTTAGTTTGGACAACTGTATAAAGTATTTGTCACTATGGAAAATCTCTTCTTCCACTGCATAAAAATTCCTTAAGCAAGCGTGTCTGGGCAATGCCAGACCTGGTTAGTGTGGGGTGAAGCTTCTTAGAGTCTCTGTCCTTCCTGCTCAAAAGAAAATCGAGTCCATGCTTCATCTCCGAGTTGAGTATTGCTCTGGTGCAAGGACCTTTTCAGCAGCACAACCAATATTGGTAAAGGAGAAAGAACAGCAATTCATTTAAGTACTTAAAAGAAATAAGGGGAGGGACAAAGCAAAAAAAAAAACAACACACCACCACCAAAAATAAACCCCAAAAAACCCAACAACAAAAAAACCCCTAACCACAAAACACGAACTTGAGAGCAGGCTGCTTTTAAAACACCTGCCTCTCACCTCTGCTAAAAGGGACATGTAACTGAATTACGGAGGGCCTGGATCACACATTCAGGAGTCTTTCCACATCATGGTCTTCTTGCTGCCAAGGGTGTTGCTCACGAGATGTCCTCTAATTCAGTTAGAAGTGCTCTTCCAGGAACCATATCATTACAGAGTTTGAAATTCTGGAAACTGAGTGGATGCAGTAATACAGGATAGCTAGCTCTCTCTTTCCTTCTTCGTGCTAAAAATGTCTCTGGTATGAGCTGTGTCCTGTTGTGGCTGCTGTTCCTGCCGGCTGGGGACAGCGGCCTCTGACCGGCTCCTCTCCCCTCCTGGTGCCCCAGCTCCCGGCGGGAGGCAGTGGGAAGGGCTCTGCAGAGCCGGGCGAAGCCCTCCTCTGTCCTGCTGCACCTCTCTTCTCTTCACGACTTGCTTCACCTTGCTGATGAAACGATTGCGTCTTCTTCACCGGGCCATCAGTAGAGGCCCTGTGACCTTCTCATCCTGGAGCTTAAATTTTTGATGGACGCAGATCCTGCCGGACAGACGAAGCTGCTTTCGTCCATAGGCAGTGTTGCATGTGCCTGGATCTTAATGAAGAGAGTGTCTGATCATGGCTTTCTGACTTATGGGGCTGTACTTTGATGGGAAATAGGGACAGACACAGGAAGAAAATTACCTGCAGCCTTTGGGCTCTTAGTTAGCACCTCTTAACTCTTCTGTTGGGTTTTTGTGTTTTGGGGTTTTTCTGCATGAGCTGTGCTCTGGACAGTCTGCTTAGCTACCTCTGCCATTTGGTAAGCGTGTGCTTTTTTAAAGAGGAGCATGTTTGAAACTGGAGTAACAGCTTCCTAAATTCCTCCCGCACAGCAGTTTTTCCCACAAAGGAGCAGCGTTGCAGGACGGGTGGTGACTCCGAGGGAGCAGCCCTCATTCCCTTGAAAGAGAGCTTCCTCGGTGCATGCTTTCTGCAGTATGATGATGTATCTGATGTGCTGCCGTGTCCAGAAGATATCTGGGCCTTTTTATTGTAATCATGTTTGTGCATTCAGACCAATTTTGATGGTTATGAAGGTTCAAAAAAATCCCAGAGATCTTAATAAGCTAATTTGGTAACTGTTTGTGGCTTTTGTTGTTCCTCTTTGTTGTGAGGACAGAACTGGTTCATGCTGATGAGTGCTGCATGAAAATTATATTATTAGTAATTACTGGTAATTTCTTGTCTGGAAGCCTCAGGTTTGTGGGAGCACTTAAATCCATTTGCTTCTGCATTCCCTCTGGCTTTGCTGTAATGTCTCTCAGCACCGTGTACCTCAAGACACTTCAGCAGTTCCCTTTTCTCCATGGCAACTTCCCACAGCGGTTTCTGCATCGCAGAGAGGCAGTTCTCTCTCTTTCTGCCTTAACGTGGTTTTTCTGCCCGGTCAGTGTGCATCACCGTACTGTACAGGCTTCCCCCAAGCGAAGGGAGCAGCACTAGCCCCGGGTCGTTAAGGATGTCGGTGCAGGACGATGCCTCGGGGATGAGGGGGAAGGCGGAGGACCAGTGCGCTTCACGTTTTCCCCTCCCCCAAAGATAAATTGTAATTTTCTTTTTATTTTAAACGTGGTGTGGTAATGCAGTGGTTTTTGTCAGCTGGCAAAGCTAAGGATTAGTCACAGAGGCTTGTTTTGTTTTCTAGAGAAGCTGGCAGAAAGGTAAAAAGAAAAAAAGCATATCGTTAAACAAAAATCCCTGGAAAAAAAATAACTCTAAACCCCCAACTTTTCAAAGAGAATTACAGGATTGCTATATTTGCTCTGCTTGAGGAGCATCACCTGGCTACAGTGTATCAAATCCTCTTTTTGATTTAAATTGGGGACGCTTCTGATTTTTGAATAGTGCGTGGAAACACGCAGTGGAGGTAATCTTACCTGGCATAGCTAAGGAGATGGAAATAAATGGAAATACTGCTTGCTTCTTCAGTTAATTTTTCCTGTACCAAATACTGAGTTTTTTCATCAAAGATCATCATTAGAATAGAAACATTTATTATCCCCTCAGACTGAGATGAATAGGGGTGGACTCCTTAAAATCTGTGTCTTCGTTTTGATTTGGTTTCTGGCATCCTAATTACTTCTACTTCTAACCATGCCTCTGTATCTCCTTTCCTTTCATCTTCCCGAGTCTGACTGAAAGTAGCTTCAGTCCAGAAAAGCCGAATGAAGGAAATCTTTGCCATAGGTGAGATGAGCAGCATTTGTAGAGGAGGACGGAAGGTGGCCAGCGCCTTGCACAGGACCCGCAGCCTCGGTGTTCGCTTGCCACCCCATGCGGTGTCGTCCCCGCTTGGGAATGCAGCCTGGAGGTGGGCGGCCGCAGGGTCGCATTTTCAGCCAGCCAGCTCTGGCAAAGGGTGGTGGTTTGAAATTTGCCTGAGAATAAATAGTAAGTACGCCCTGGGATATACCGTTCCTGCAGATGTTCCAAGCTTTTGTGAAATGAGCAACCAGAAAAAGCAGTGCGGCTTGCTTTTTTTTTTTTTTTTTTTTTTTAACAAATTTAGTAAATTTCAACAAAACCTGTTTGTTTTTGTTTAACTTGGAATCCTAATGACCAGATATTCTTAATAAATGTCGGATTCTGTACTGGTTGGAGATGATGAAGAGGTGGGGGCTCTTGTGGCTCGTTAGTCCAGGTAATGAGGTGGCAGCAACTTTGATTCGATGTGTCAGCATCTTTTAATGACTTTTTGTTCAGGAAGGTAAGTAAAGCTAAAGCTAAACAGCTTGTTCCCCAAGCAGGCTCATGGTCCAGGTTGAGTTTATATTTGTAGCTTTGTTTTGAATCTTGTTTTTATTGGCTAAAGAAATGCTTACGCTCTTCTTGTGCTCTGTGAACTCAGCTGCTGTGCCCTTCAGTGCCTCTGTACTTGGAGAGGGAGGAATGCGTGTTATTTTGTGCGATGGAAGCGCCTATCTGTTTTCAGAGGCTCAAACTCTGTGAGATGTGTAAAACCTTTAAATGCCAAAATATTGGCAGAGTGACGCTAAACTTTCTTCTTGTCCAGATAAGTAATGGGAGATTTGCTCTGATTTGTAAAATAATTTCTCACTGGTTACTTCATGTAAATACTGACGGGTTTTTTTAATTAATTGATTCTCCCCCCCCTCCCGCTTTTGCAAGAGAGATTTAACAGCACATGGAAAATGTGACTGACCCTTAAAGGTCAGATTCTAGTCTACTATTCTGCTTTTATTATCCTGCTTGTCAGAGAACACAACGTATTTGCTCTGTGTCCTGTCCAGATTTGCTTTTTTGTGTATATCTAATTTTTTTCCACGTGTGAATTTTAAATAGGATTTCTATAAAATATGGTGGCAGTAAAGTTGTTCTCAGAATGTAATTTACTGTATTTTATAGCTTCTGCTGATCTTTTTTTAGTTTCTTGCTAATGATGATATTGATTGGAGCATGGCATTTTTATGCCACTGAAAGGAAAGGTTATGCTATTACACAGATTTAATTTTTTTTAAAGACTCTCTTACAATAATAAAGATACACAGGCAACAGTTACGAGAACTCATTATTAAGTAGCTGTAAAACCTCTAACAAGATAGACCGTTTAATGTATTGACTTGTTAGTGTCTTTAGCTCTGCTTTTGATGAAGTGGTAGGTAGAGTATATATTTAGAAACTAATTCCAGAAAAAACACATCCATCAGACTGAAGTATTTTTCAAGACCCAAAAAGCAATCATGTTTTTTTTCCTAAGCAGAAAAGTCATGTGCTAGCTGTGAAAGATGCTAGTGGTAAAGCTTTGGCTTACCAAAGAGAAAAACAGGGGCAATCAGCTCATAACATCACAACCATAATAGGAGAACAAGATGCACACATTGCATTCTTGCTCGTGTAGCTCCCCATTTGACGACTGGTGCGATTCGTAGACTTGTATAAGCTGAGCAGAGGGAACAGCAAAGATTCAGTGGCGTGAGCTGCTTGGTGTAACTTGCACATGATCTGAGTGCATGTGTGCCTGGAGCAAGCGATGTTAATTTGAGGTGGGCTGTTTGAGCAGAACAACTTCTCTTTAAGTACTGCAGGCAGCTTCGTGTTGTGCCACGGTAAGCAAGTTTGCTTTTTATTGCGTGGAGATGGTGTTTGTCGTGGGAATTTCTGTACAGTTCCGGTGACAGTCACACTAAAATTTGTTGTTCTTTGAGCTAATGAGCCTGAACCGAACATCTCTGACCTTTTGAAAAGTGTTCGTGTCCAGATTTGCTTCCAAACCTCCTGGAATTTGGCTTGGCTTTTATTTCTGGCTTTTGTAGAAAGGTCCTGTAGTGTGTAGTCAATTGAGCTTAGCACCGGGCAAGCTGTGGATGTTATTCCTCTATCTGGGAAGGGTTTGGAGATGTATCAGGCATCTCACCGAATGATTCAGTTTGTAACAAACAACCTGCTTCCGTGCATGTTTGCGTCTCTCCCGGTAGAGCTGGCTTGCTTCTGCCAAGCACTGGAATATGGCTAGTTTTCCATAAGAGCAGAGCATCCCGAATTATTTAAAAGCCATTGCTTAGCATTCTTGACTGTTTGGGTTTTTTTTTCTTTTTCTTTTTCTCTTTCTTTTTTGTTGCCGCACAAAACCACATCTCTGAAGTAGGCAAGTGTATAAAGGAACATATTTAAGCTCTTTTTTTTGCTGGGACTGGTTTATTAGCTTACAGCTGAAAATTTGTGCTGTTGGTAGTAATGCGTTTTTGTGTTGGGTGTTTTTTCTCTGCAGGGATGTTTGTTTGACCAGAAGAATAAATTGCTTCTCTTGCATATTCCTGTATTTATTTCCTTAATTGATCCTGCTAATGAGGAGAACGTATGTTCTGGAAGGCTTTACCCAATCTAAGGAAAAGTTAACAATGTTCTTTGTGTTTAGTGTCACTAACAAGAACACCCCTGAGTAACAGGGAAGAAGGTTGCTTATAATGCCCAACAAGTTTGTCCTCTGAAATATCCCTACAGGGAAAGCATGGCTATTTCCATCAGGCAGCCTGAGGGATTGAAAAAGTTTTGTTGCCATCAGTTTGGTGTTAACTGTGTTACCTCTGAATGCCCGAGCTGCTGGAGAACTGGGGAGGATCTTGCACATGTGTATTTTTTCCCACCAGAATTACTTATTTCACCATGTGTGTTTTATCTTGTCAGCTTTTTGAGGCTTTTCTCTTTCCCACTGTGGTTTCTATGGAAATGTCATGGGTTTGGGTGGTGTGTAGTAACCCTCATGACTGCAGCACAGTCACTCTCTGTATTGCTAAATTTGTGCCTGAATCGTGCTTCAGGAAAGGGGCAGAGGGTGTTTGACATTAACTAGGGGTGCCAGTTACAGAAATGGCAATCCAAAAGAGATGCCTTCTCCATCTTCTGGAGTTGAGAAATTAAGCCAAAAAGCAGCGGAAGGTGACATTGCCAGGTGGGCTTGAGGATGGACCTTATGGTCACCAGTCCCCTGGTGTGTGATGCACGCTAGGAGCGGTCCAAGGGATGGGCCTGTTGGTTTGGGGAGTGGAGGAGAAGAGGGGCTTCTGTGGCTGACCCCGAGAAGGACGTTTCTATCAAGTGAAAGACTTGTCTCTACCACCCTTTTCAGAAGAATTGGTACATGCTAAAACATCTAAGGGAACTGGGAGTGTTCCTAGCTCTGTGCCCAAAGCTACATGCATTTAAAGTGAAAACTGCTGTCATTTCTTTTAACTCCCCTTATTTTGAGTCCAAGCACTCTCTTGTCCAGCATTTCTCAACATTGAGAACACCAGACTGGGCAGTGGAGGTATTTTAGCTCTGCGTACAGGATTAGTGGTGTCTTATGGGGAAAAAAATGAGGCATCTTGTGTTCCAGCAAACCAGCAACTTGCCATTCACAAAAAGAAACGTCGTATTGTCTAGCTGACGGTTCTGTGTTGAACAAGGCTTTTAATCTGGAAATACTGTCAATCACCCTCGCAGTTGAAGAGCTTTAAGTGGGCTGTGCTTGCTGTTACCATAACTTTGTGCGTGCTCATCTGCCATACCAGCTTAGCGAGCTTCTTCCAAAGAACTGTTTAGTACAGATGGCAGATACTCTTAAGTGTCTTCGGGTATAAGAACTGAACTCTAAAGGTATAAATGCGTTTAGTTAACTAATCCTCTCCCACTTTGAGTAGGACTTTAAGTGATAACTTAAGCATGGGTCCTAGGGCACCTCAAACCATAAATAAGGGGCCAAGGTGGGATTTCAGAGATGGCTGCCTTTGGTGCAAATACTTGTTTTGCAGTTCACTCTGTTCTTTTTGAGTGGGACATGGTTGTTAGCTTTCTTCCTGGATGCTCCCATTGCCCTTGGTCTGGCAGCATTTCTGAAGGTGCTGGGCCACTCGGGATGGAAGATGCTGGAGGAACACAGAAAATCATCTGCTTTGTCCTTGTAATCTCCCCTTGTGCTGCACCCAACGCGTGTTGGCTTGGATGAAGAGAGTGGAAGGGCCCCTCCCAAGAGGGTTTCTGTAGCCATTCAAAAGAATGCTCTTTGAGAACATCATCGGAGGTATTAATGCATGCTTTTACCATGTCATCTTAGCAAACCATTTTCTCTAATAAATATGAAAAGCTAACCAGAGGCTTCCAGGGAGGCTGAAGGAATTTGTCCCTAAATCCCAGAGGAGCTCAGTACTGGGAAGCGTTTGGGAGGCTGATACTGTTGTTTTGAAAATCTTGGAGGTGATTGCCAGGGAGCGGAATATGAGAAAATTACTTCCTTCTCCTTCAGATATGGTCAATTTATAACTGTTTGGCTAATCTGATTACTTCATTTTGCCTGGGATGGTAGATGGGATAGCTAGCTGTGCTCTGTTTATTTGGGTCCTTTTGTGCTAAAGGAGCACATGACCTTGTTGTGAAACTGTAAAAACTTTTACAGGAACAAATACCATAAAGAGGAAAATGTAGCTTTCTCTATTTTCCCCTGTGACAGGCTTTGAAAATTCAGTCATTATTCTGTAACACAATGTAGTTACAATCCTGTCGGTCAGCATGAAACTGGAAAATATTTTCAGCTCAAAATAAACTCCACAAGGAGAATAGTTTCCACGTTATCCCCTATTCAGAGGAAAGCTACTGGACTTCAGTCCTAAATAAAGATTCCAGCCAACTTTGTTGCTTTAAGAAACAGTAGTGGTTGTCCTAAATTTGACCACTAGCTTAACAAATCTGCTTGTCTGTGTTGCTCTTTGCATTGACCAAGTCAATGGAGCAAATTTCATATCAGCTTCTCAGTGTTGCTGGTGCTTTCAATCCCTTTGAGAATGGTTTCAGTTGTGTAAAATGTAAGTCGGAAAACTTTCCAAAATGTATGTAGTGAGCCATCAGTTAGTTGGCAAGTAATTTTCAAAGCATGCCATTGTCCTTTTTTCCTCTTTAGCCCTGCTGGGAAAAAAAGCATTAACCTGTGATTGAGAAGGCAATGATTTTCCTTGATTTTGATACAGTTAGGCCTATTTATTTTGTAAGTGGGAGATGCATCTAATGTATTTGGCAGTAATCATCCTCGAAGCCAGCCCTCTGAACAGTGCTTGCTCCTATTCTTTCTCCTGACGGGGCTGTTGGGATCTTGTTGCTGAATTTGCAGAAGATAATGGCCAATCCCCTTAGATTTTTCTCTTCTAATTTCAGTGATCAACAGGGATCAACTGCATCGCTCATTTTGGATGTATTTTTAGAAGTAGCAATTCCAGTTAGTTTGGAACTTGGAAGTTTTCTCTTGGGTTAGTTAATTATGGCTATTACGCTCTATTGTCATTATTGTCACTCAGGCTATTTTTGAAAATTAAGGGTGAAAAGTGACTGCATAACAATGAAACTCATCAGCGAGGCTCCCCGAGCCTATCGTGAGTCACCCTTGCTGATTTAGTGACAAAAGTAAGTTTTCTTTTACAACTGTTGACTCTGCAAGCCCCACAGTTATTCATTGCAGGAGCTGGTTTGTGTTCTGGCTCATGCCTTGGGAAGAGCCACTGTCACCAGTGCATGGCCAGGGAGGCATCTCACCCACGTGTGGCTCCTGTCCGGCCTCTCCACCTCTAGTCTAGGGCTCAGTTCTTAAGCTTTTTACTAGCTTTTGGGTGTTTTTGATCTTTATCAATTTTATTAAAAATGCTGAAGCTGGGTAGTGCTGTCCTGAGGAAGGGGGGTAGCTGGTTCTTAGCAAAAGGTTGTATTTTAGTGGGAGAACAGAGAGGATAAGGTCCTGGATTTACATAATTGTTGATGCCATGGGTTTTGTGTGGTGGTTTTTTTTTTCTCCCCCCTCCTGGTAGTTTCTCTCCTCTGATCTTTTGTCTGTGTAATTGCACTAAAAAGTAACAGTGAATGAGTGGAAGACAGCAGGGCAGACAGGCTATGGTATTGCAGCACTCATCTTCAGGGGAAAAGCAACTAGGAAAGTGATTAAGGACCTCGTACTTTGTTAACCTCACACAAGAAGCACAATTTCAAATTACCTTTTTCTGCTCCTCCTTGCTTTGTTTTTGAAAGGAATTGCCTCCAATAGAGGTCAGAGACATTGGCCAGCTTCTCTGATGAGAGCTGCTAGCCCGGTGGAGCTGTCAGTCTGGGCGAGCCGATGGTCTGCCCTCAGGTCCAAAGTTCTGCAGTTCCCAAATAATAATGTGCTGATTCACTTTCCTTCTAGCTGCCTTGCTGTTCCTCAGATAGCGTTCCTGAAAGAGAGCTTTATATTGCATGTTATGCTGAGACGTAACCTAGCAGATGAGGTTTGGAGAGGCTGCCTGTATGCACAGGTGCGATATAACTAATGGCGTATATTAATTATGGGCATCCTTTAAAGCACCTGTTGCCCAGTTCTCAGACACCGCACCATGTGAGATGGACCGTGAAGCTGATGCACAATGGCAATTTGTCTTTTTTTTTTTTTTTTTTCTCTCACCCCCCCCCCCCCCCCCCCCCCCCAATCTCTCTCCAGGATTTCTTCATCCCATCACAGCTTGGTGCCCTGCTTACAGCTGGGAGTGTTATGAATGTGTCTCTTGAGGGCAGCTGACTTCCAGAATTTGGAAACTTCATAGTATTGTGCTGAAGAGAGGTGGAGAGGGATAAATATATTAGTAAATCACACAGATGAAGCCATAAGGCATCAGTCTGGAATAAACTTGGCTTGTATCTTAATTGTATGACATAAAACTAAACACACAAATTGCGCACCTGAGCAACTGAGACAATCTTTTAGAAGTGGTGTATGTAATTAAAAAAATAAACAAAAAAATTGTTAGCAGGGTGTCACTAAAAGTATGGATTGTTAGTGCTGCCATTGCTTATGCTTTGCTTTTCTTTCTTGTAATTATCATGACTGGTATTTTTAGGGTAGCTTTGCAGCTTGTCTATTTTCTGCCAAGTTGGCTAAAAATGTTAGTCTCACGTGACATGATAAATATTCTCTTGGAAACCGATGCCTTATATATATTCTGAACTTCCCCTTCTGCTGATGTCTGGATTCGTTCCTTAAAATTGCAACAGCAGGAGCTGGGGGAAAGGTGTCCCTTTTTATTAAAGCCTGTGCATATGGCTGTTACGGTCTTAAGAGTAGCTTGAATAGTCTTTGCAGATAAAGCTGATAGACTGGAATGTTTTTGTTTGCTTTAGCCTTTGGGTGGTATTAGCTTTAGTTGTAACCTCTTTCAGTTTCTGTAATCTTTTTATATGGACTTCCTAGAGCTCTGATCCTGCAGTGAAATCCATGCAGATAGAGTCCTTCTGCGCCGAGGTCTGAGGTCACAGTAATGAGGCCAGACACCGAGCACGGGGCTGCTGCCGTACTGCTCTCGTGTGGCGCCTGCCTCTCCGCTCGGTAGTGCTCAGTCTTTCCTACTGGAGTCATAGGGCTTTCCTGGTTTTATTTATTTACTTATTTTAGCCCTGACAGGAGCTTTTCTCTGCTAATGTGTCTCTTGCCTGTGTTCATAAGACATCTAGGTATACGATTCTTTAGAGGTGTTGAGGACTGCGTGTTGCTGGTGCCCTACCCCAGGACTTGTCCCTGCTGTCCTGCCTGAGCTCTGACCGGCAGCAGTTGCCTCACGGTCAGCTGGCTCTGCTCCGAGGGCTGTGGAGCCTCAGCAGGGGTTGACCATATCCTGGCTGCTTAAAACCACCACCCAGAACAATGTGTCTACTTGTGCCTTATATATGTGAGGACCGTGCTTAATCTGAAAGTTCAAGGTAGTAGTAAGGTACTACAATTTCATTGTAGTAAGAACTGAACCTCCTGGTAAAAGTGGAAATTGCTGTATGTCCTTTTTTCAATGACACCCTCCAATTCCAGGCGGGCTATGAGGTGCTGCTGGGTAGTACTTGGGTGGAAAAGGTGTTGGAAAAATGCATCATTTGTATGCTCTTCCAGATGAGGTACAGCTCATGGATGAGCTTTGCCTTGTGCGTTTGGGTGGTGTTGTGTAGGTAGACCCGGGGGTTTCCTACCTGGCTCTTGCAGCCATTGACTGTATGTGCTGTCGCAGCTGGCATTGCTGGGAATGCTACTTCAAAATACCATCCAGAACTCTTGAAAGGCTAATGCACTGTTTGTGTTATTGATTTCTGGACTTTGCTGTCAGTCAGGATTTTAGGTTACTAATACAAGCAAAATAAAAGCAAATCCGTGGAAAAGCAGAAATTGAACTTTTAGGCTAATGAAGCCGTATTGTGTCTGACAAATGGGTAGCTAATCTGCTGGAAAAGGGGGAGGGTTGCCTTTTAATGAGAAGTTATTAGATGTTGAATAGCTCTTAAATTGCTGTATTAATAAAATGGACAATCCTCTCTAGCTTGTCTCCTTAAAGTATTCTATTAATTGAGAACCCCCTTTAATCCATTCTTTTAAAAATTAATTAACATTTTGAAAAACACTTCTTTGACTGTAGCGACCTGATACAGATTAAATTGGGGCTATGCCATGACTGCTTCCTTTATGTACTTTAGCTGCAATTTATGGGTTCTCTTGATACCAACTTCATATATAAGAGCTTAAGACTTCCAAGAGCAAGCCTAACGGGCTGACTTTTTTGTCATAGCGTTTTGAATTGGCAGCAAATAGAAATGAGATGATGGTGCCTGGAGTGAGAACTTGAATATTATTTTCAGTTCAGCTACTGATGTCTGGTTTGACTGTGAGCCCGCATTTGCGGTGAATTTTGGACTAAACTATCCAAACTTAACTGTCCCTCAGGCACTTGCATTACCTGTAAAATGCAGGTAACTTTTATCGCTCAGGATAATTGTCCTTTTCTTCATGCCATGCTGTGGCCAAATTTGAAATGTTCAAGCCCTGTGGCTCCTCTCCCTGCAAGGCACTGTTCTGCTTTCTGGATATGCCAAAACCTCCAGCTTTTGCTGATTTTTCACTTTCTACGTGCCAGTTCCAGAGACTTTTAGATGCCGTCACACTTGCAGCAGGCGAGGAGGGTGAGCAGCATCTTCTCTCGTGGTCAGGCAGGTCTGGTGCTGTCCATTAGGGGCCAGCATACACGTGTGCTCTTGACTTTGCCGTCTAAGAAAGTCCAGATCCTGAATCAGGTCACTGTTTACAAAGGAGATTTATGTCAGATATAAATACAGCTGTAATGCCCTTTAATGAAGGGCATGTGGGGCCCTTGCAAAGGCTGTCTGGCACTCCTGCTATCTGATAGCTGACATACGAAGCTGCAACAGCGAGGATGGAGAAATTCTCAAGGTGTGAAACAACTGGCCAGGCTGTAGTGAGAATTGCAAAGCCAGGACAGGAAACTGCACCACTCGATCAAGGCCTTCAGAGCTGTCCCTGAAATCTGAACTGATAGGGTTTGGCACTTTCTGCTCTGTGCTTTGCTTCCTCAGCTGTTGTCAGGCTGGAACAAGGTTTCCAACCTATGGCGAATCTAAGGGAAAGGAAAATTTTGTGCCATAACTCTTTGTGGACTTGCTTTTGTAATGCTTTCTTATAAAGGACACTTCAAAAAAGGACACTCCAGATACAATTTGGATATTTGGCGGGGAACAGAGGAGAAAAGTTTATTTGAACCGACCTTGGAGTCATGAAACAGATTTTGTTTTGTTTTGATCCTCATAAACTGCTTTCTTTTGCCCCACGTGCACAGAATGACCCCTTGTTGTAGGACACCCTGACTTGTGAAGTTTAATTTTTAGTTGGAGAAGACAGTTGAAATCCAATTTACTTTGAGGCATAAAACCACACAGAATTCTACTCAAGGCCTCAAAGAACATGAGAAATCTACCCTTGGGAAAGCTCTCTGCTTGCCTTGTTGGGCTGAAACCACAATATGTGGTCTAGGGCTGGTGAATGCTTTGTTACGTTCAGAAATTCTCCATAGGAAGGAGAATTGTTTCCTGGAGAGGAGTCTGAGTGAAGCCAGATCTTGGCTTTTTGAAACCAGTGGCAGTGGGGAGAAGCTATGGGAGCGGTTCAACGGCAAAATGGGTCATAATAATAAAAGGCTAAAGGAATTGCTTGAGAGTTTTGTCTTGTGGATTTGACAGCTGAAAAGGTAGTTTGTTTTGTGATTCCCAAGGTATTAATGCCGCTGTTTGGTTCAGAGCACAACTTAATTACATCTGATAATGTTACCCACAGCGAGGGTTATTTACACAGGGTTTTGAGGATATTGATGTAAGTGAGGGTTCGAGCATCTTTTCATCTTGACTAGCTTCTTTCCTTGTCATTTGTAGAAACAGGCAGGAGATCTGTAGGCCTTGTAAAAGAGGGAGGGGTGAGCGTTTGGTTGTGGCCGTGCTTATTCTGAGTGTCATGAAGCCACACATGGTGGCAGGCTGCCTGGGCGGCTCTGCTAGTCTTCATTCAAGTTACTGCATCAAACAAATCTGGATCTACCCAGACTTAAACAAAACAGAAAAGTTCGTGACGCTTTCAGGTGCTTTTCTGCAGGAAAAGGGTATGTCTACGTGCTACGGGAGATGGGGTGGGATGTGTGCAGAGAACCTCTGGATTCTTGGAAGGATTTATTAACTGTGATAATTTCCAGGAATTACTTTATTTTCTGCAGAAATTACTGGTAGCTCCAAAGGCAGGTGGTAAGAAGAAGAAAAAACATTTCTTATGCATTTTATTCTTGCAGAATTGGGATAGTTGTCAGGGAAACTTAATTTACTTGAGCTCCCCTACTCCCTCCTCTATTTTAAAAAAATTATTTTGTGGCAAAAGCTGGACCCAGAAACTTCTGAATCTGCTCCGTCATTAATCCTCTTTGGATGTTGGGCCAGATCACCTTTCTTTCTGTACCTCAATTTCGCTGCAAATGAGGGATAATGATAGTTGCCCTGGCTCTGGAGGCCAGGGCAGAGCTTCAATGCATCTATCAAGTGCTGCGAGATGGCTGCAAGGAGTAGAGCTGGGCACCAGCCAGGCACTGCTGCTCTTGTAGGCTCTTGCTCCGCGTGTGCATGCTCAGATTGGGTGACTCAGTCAAATAGTGTTGTTTCCTCTTTTCTTGCCAGTACCTGTATTTGTCTCCGCAGGCACTCCTCACTGTCCTTGGCTTGCGGCAAATTCATCATTTATTTTTTTTTTTTTTCAGGGCCTGCCCTGATGGGACTTGAGGGTTTCAAACTGAGGGTGTCCAGGCTGGCTGGAGGTGCTCGTGTTCCTTTCATGGTGCCATTTTCTTTCCTTATTATATCACATCTTGTTTCACAACAAGTCTGCAAAATGATGGAAATGGCAAGTGACTTGCATGTCAAGAAAACCAAACAAATGCAAGACTATACAGCTGGCCCTGAGTTTAATCTAGAGAAGGGTTTATAAGTATTATGTAGAAACACGCTGCACTTTGTGTTCAGAAAAGCTTGTACAGAAGTTAAATATACAAAGGTGCAGCTGACTTCCCTCCTGGGAGCAACAGTGTCACTCTCTGCAGTGTAATCAGCCTCCTCCAGTTCGATTCAGTCTCAGCACCTGGGTGTTTTATTATAATTGCCTTTATTGCAGGTGTCCTCTGCCTTGAGGTTCGTGAAGGTTTCTCTGTGTTGTGGGAAATCCGAAGATGGATTGCTGTGGTGGTAGAGAAGTATCAGGGCTGTTGAGAAGGTGCTTGGTATGTTCAGAGAAGGAATTGAAGAGGTGATTAAAAAAGGAAAAAAATAGCAAGAAGGTGAAACCAAATGTATGTGTGGTTTTTTGTTTGTTGTTTTATTTTTTAAAATAGCACTTTAAATGCTTTGCAGGTATTTGTTGTGGATGCTTTTTAAATTTCGTTTCTAGGGTTTGCTTGTGTTGAAGGTAGAGATGTAATTTGACTTTCCCTTCCAATACCGTATGGCAACGTTTTGTGTCTTTTGTCTCTCCAGCCTGTATCTAACCGCAAAATACACGTTCAATTTGCCTCCCGCATTGTGCCTATATAACAGACTGTCCACTTCCATTTCTTTGCCATGAAAACTTGGTTATTTAGAGGGGGGGAAAAAAAGGCACCAATAAATAGTATGTTTTTCCAAATTTCTAGCTAAACTAATAAATCAAGTTTGGGAGTTTGGGGTTACAGTGGGGATGCTGGTGTCTCATGCAGTTTCCAATTTAACTCCACTCTGTAGTTGTAAGGTTTTGATTTTCTTAGAGGGAATTGTCTCTGCATCGTAGCTGCTTTTCCGCTGCTCACGCTCTTGGAAAGTGAGCGTGGTCTGATAGATTCATCCATGTGCCTTTCTCCTTCCCAAGTCCTGGATTCAGTTTCCAGCTCCAGCTATATTTTAAGTGCTCATAGTATGTCTCTTGGGGTTGTTTTTGGAGGCGTGTGGGAGGGTGTTGGGTTTTCCCAGGGGAGGTGGGAGTTGGGGATGTGGATTAAGACTTGGCAGTATCCCTGGGGTCTCTCAATTGCCTGAACTGGCCATTGCATCCTGGTTTGGAAGATGCATGTGAGACATCCCCCCCAGCTGCAAAGGGGCTCTTTAACCTGGTGCAGAGAAGTAAAAATGGAGCTTCACGCCTTCATCTTGCTTCAGGGCTTCTCATCTCACCAAGCACAGCGGTCACAGCAGCTTCCAGGATGATGGCACTGGTCCTGGGCTTGTCACCCCTGGAGATGACTGGGCAGTAGCGTAGGAAAATGTTGGCAGCCAGCAGCACTCCAGCAATGAGTCACCACGCTGTTAGAGGGAGATTTACCACCAGGAATTGTCTTTGTCATTATACGAACTCTGTGGGAAATGTGCCGGGATGTATATCCCTCCTGGATAATGGAAAAATAACTCTTCTAGCATTGGGGTTAGGCTGCTTGGGCCAGTCTTGGGTCTTAATAGTTAGATGAACCAATATTGTGTAGTTCTTAGGAAAAGCTGCTCTCTTTTAGAGCTTTAAAACCACTTCAGCCTCAGTTGTTTTGCAAATGTGTATTCTCCAGTGGGAAGGCAGAGGCAGGTGTTAATTAGCCTCCTCCGGGGAGGACTTTCTCCTACTTCCAGAAGGCTCCTGGTTTAATCCTCCTGTGACTGAATGGTGTCTCCTTTTCCAGCAGCACATGAAAATATTTCTCTCCTGGGTCAGAACCACCGTGACTCCGTTCAGTCCCTACCGCTAGCAATGCAGCGGTGTTTCTTCTTCCTGGAAGACATTACCCCAGGTCCTGGAAAAACCTGCAAAGGTCCCGAGTTTTATGGGGGTGCAGCAGTGGCCCCAGTGCAGCAGCTGGATCTGGGGCAAAGCGAAGGGCTGGCCCCATCAGCAGCGCCAGCCCCACGGCAGCTCCCCGTGGAGGAGCCTGGAGTTACCTGTCCCATGGCCCTTGAGCTGGGGACTATTGAAGTGACTTAAACTTCTTAAAACAGAAACTTTACCCTTCTGTAGACCTCTTAAAAAGTTGAGGGATAAGCAACAGAAATTACCCAGTGATTTGTTACCCAGGCCAAAGAAGAAACTCCACTGGTCTGGCATGTAGTTCAATTTGGCCTCCTCTGCCTCAGCTTGCAATCTGCTTAGCCGAAAACACCCTGGAAACCTATAAATTATGTAGGTGTTATTAGAGACTGTGGGTTCCATGTTGTGGTTAGCATTAAGAATGATTTGCAAAAGCAGTAAGATCTGATGGTTTAAAAATGCTACATCATTCTGTATGTGGGATGTGGAATGGTAGAGGGGAAGAAATAACAACAGCCCAAAATGTGCTGAATAATGAACTGAAAATGGTTATTGATTACCTGTGCACCTTCATCATCCTGCTGTAATCTGAGAGCAGCTAGTGATTCTTTTTTCTTTATTTAAAAAAAAACACTTTCAGAGGCACTTATGAAATATTTAGTGTAATTATTTTCAAGATCAAAACTCCAAAGAAATTACGCAGCCACAGAAACCTTGTTAATCTGTTGGTGTTATGGATGAAAGAAGCAACAGAGATATTAAACGTTTACTGCTCTTGTGCAAAATGGCCTCTTACTTTTAATCTCAGTTGCAACATTATTTATCAACCTTCACTGCTGCATTTGTCTTGCTTCCCATGCAAGAATTTTAGGTGTCATTACAAGTTTCTTCTGATGGAGTAGGACTTATTTTCTCTATCCCTTTTTGCCTTTAGGCAAGGCAAATCTCAGCCTAATGAAACCAGTGTGAACTATTACGGTGCTATAACACTGACTTTGCAATCATACAGTGTTTCCCTCCAGTTTTTAAACCAGCTATGAATGTTCATTCCCTTTTCTACATGATATTTCCATAAGTGAGGTAATAAAATGTTATTTCCATCTGGACTGTAACTACTGAAAAAGTGGAGTAGCTGTTGATGTCTCCTTTCAGTTTGATAGGGAGTTACTGAGGAAGCAATTCAGAGTCTGTCCAGTGTTGACTCAAATCCCAAAATAGCATTTTTGTGTCTCAAAAACAGGTTTAGTGGATCTGCAGGTATTTGGAGATAAAAATTCAAAATAACCTTGAAATAGTCTGAAACGGGCTATAATTTGGAAAAGAAAAGTGCAAAGGCCCATGAATAAACTATAAAATGGGGAATGATTGGTGTGGGTTGCCATTTTGTGGGAGATGAGATAAGGCTGCAGTGGGTTTTGGACCGAGAGGCCACCAGCTGCCTTATGCCGTTGGCAAATATCGTGCTGGGGTATAGGAACAACATAGGAAAGACATGAAGTTATCCTCGTTATTCAGGACGGCTGTGGCTCACATCGGTCTTAAAGATGAGGATCGGTGGGAGGAGAGGTGAAGAAGAAAGACGAGAGAGAGAGGCATCGCATGTGTCTTTAAACATGAAAAAGAGGAACTGTGGAAGAAAATAGTTAATGAACCATTTGCTGTCTCTCCTGAGATTAGCACAAGAAGAGACGGGCTTGAACTGTAGTGAGGATATCTGAGACTAGACAGCAAAAACCTCTTAAGTCTGTAAACAATCTGGAGACTCCAAGATTCTTTGTTTCTGCAGCTTGAAGTGTCTTTCTTCATTCCTAATTTTTTCTTTAAAAAAAGATAAATAGTCCTGTTTCCTGGGCAGCTTTAGCTGCAAGGCCGTTTGTCTTCAAAGCAAGTCTGAGCATGGTAGGTCTGGGCTGGGTTTGTGCTCAGCTGGGTGCCTGAGGACCCTCTGGGTGAGCTGGTCACCAGCGGTTTGCAGAGCTCTTGCACCTCAGCCTCGCTGCTCTCGACATTTCTTACCCTCAATTTCTTATTTTCATGCTTAGTTGCAGGTAAGATTAAAGAGTGGGAGTTCTCATGACTTCCTGCTCTTTGTCATTCTAATAAAAAAGGAAAAAAAGGAGGATATTGGATAGTTTTAATGTAATTTCCAGTGCAGCAACTAACGGAGAGATTGAGAAGAGGGATGGTGTTAGACAGGTGAGGTCAGCTCTTGACTCCAGTTCACTCTCGGTCTTTCTCCATAAATTCCCATGCCTCGCTGCTGCCAGCATTTTTGCTCTGAGCTAGGTAAAAGGATTGTTCCACGGGACATGAAGAGCATAGTTGGGTTTGTTGTTGGTGTTTTATTTCTTAATCCAAGTGAAGCTTTGACCAACTGGTGGGGACTGCACCAAGCGCACTTCTGCTCACTCTCCTCCTGAATTTCCTCAGGAAAAGCAATTGTAGCACCCAGAGATGTGAAGTGTGAATGCAATAGTCTCCCAGGGAGGCTACCTTGGAAATTAGATACACTTGTTTTGTTTCTGTTTTTTTTTTTTTTTTTTTTAACTTGGCCAACATCCCATCTCCTTGCCATCACTGCCCACAGAGCATGCAGACTTCTGCGTGGCAGTGGCCTTCAGCTAATGGATGTGCCATAAATGAAAGGAAAATGCTGTCCATTGCTGTATGCCTGTAGCATTGCATAGATTTTTCTTTACAGTAATTTACTCAGCCGCCAGCAATTTTCAGTCTGTTTTCAGCCAACACACTGCACTTATCACATTGTCAATGCTGCTTTTATTTTTGTTTCTGTGTGTGTGTATATATGTGTGTCTATATATATGTGTCTATATATAAAATATATATTACACATCTATATGTATTTATATGCGTGTGTGTAATGTCTGCCTATTTTCAGCATGTAATGCTGAGAGACTTGGACTAAGAGCAACCTGTTAAAAGCAGGGTCTGCCCAGTTCCTTTAGCTCAGCTGAGCAGAGGAGTCTGGCTCTGCAGCGAGGCCACAGGACGCTGGGTTTTGTGGCTGCTCTGTTCGTGCAGACTATTTGGAAACTTTTAACCTTTAATTTCAGCTGCGTTCTTTTTAATATTCAGCTTTATTCCCAGCATCAGCAAAAGGATTAGAAGCTGGTTTGTCTCTCCCTCTGAACTCATATGTGACTTCAGTGTGCATATTAGTTCTTTTAATGGCTTCTTTATTAGTTCATTATTGCATAACCTCCAGGCATGGCAGGACTTGAAACGTTAATTTTCCAACCAAAGTTCAGCTGATGGACTTCACCTGGTCCCCTTGAAGTCAGCGTGTGAATAGAGAGGGCTGGCTGGCTTTGCACCGCAGCATCACTTACACAGCAGAAGGAAGGGAGTAAAGTTTTTCTCTCCCCAGATGTTAAAGGAGTGATAGGAATGGAAAGTATGAAGAAACAGTACAATATCCTGCAATATTTAAGGAGAAAAGGTGGGGGGGGTGTGTGTGCACTCTTTGGTGTGGTGTTACTTTTTTTTTCCCCCCTTCCCCCCACTCCCCGCTTCAAGCTAGTATTTGGCTGCCCAGTGAACTATAACAAGATTTAATAGCTCCAGTGTAGCTATATTGCATTTGGACTGATTCCATCCTTCTGTTGTAATAAACGTCTGCTTTACAATGAGCTCTTAAATTCTATAAATGACGTCAAATTGTATCTAATAATGGAAAAAAGATCAAGTACTGTAAATGCGACTTGTTCACTTGCTGTGTCTGTCTTCTCAAGCAGTGTTTTATCCCCAGCCCATTGCTATCTGCATTTGAGATATCTTTTGAGTTTGCCCTGAGGTTTACACTGAAGGAAAACTGATTTCCACACATGCTTGCGTTTTCCTCTTCCTCTTCCTCCCCTTCCTTTTTCTCTGACTGTATTGTAGGCTGTGGCCAGACCCGGTGGAGACAGGTACAGGGAACTCCCAGCTCAGCTGCCAACCTTGGCCATCCGCTGCCGCTACTCCAGCGCTGGGAGGACTGTATTGTGGTTTTGCAACGTGGGGAAACGTTCATTAGCTGCTGATTCGCTGTCAGATCTGATGTAGGCTTGAAACTTGGATGTGTAAGCATCTGCATAAAAACTTCTATTTGAAAAAGATGTGACAGATTAGATGTACGATTACAAAGAACATTACTTACTGACACAGTAGCCTTTAAGCAGTGAGCATGTGAACTGTGCGGTGTTAAGGAGCTTTAACTTTTGATTCCCCTCCCCCGCCTTCAAGGCCTGATGAGTTTTTAAATCTGTCGGTCAGCAGGTACAACCCACAGTACGAAAACTGAAAACTGCTGATTTTAAAAAGCTCATTCTGTCTCTTCAGTTTATCGCACATGTGTGTGTGAGAGACAGTTTTGAGTGCAGTGTTGAGTGTTATGGCAAATAATGGTAGCCGCAAAGTTACTAAATAGAAACGTTGGGGGTTTTTAACCTTTTGATGTGAACCGTGCTCCAGGCAATATTGCGCTAAGCATCATGCATTCACAAAAGAAGTTGTTCCTTTCTGTCCTGTGGTGCTTCCCGATGAGTCGGCAGCGGGATGCGGGCAGGACAATTACGAGGCCGCGCCGGTCCGCGTGATGGATCGCAGGCTGCGTGTGCTGCAGCCCTTGCCAAGGGTCAGGTAGGCAAGGCTGGCAAGCAAGGGCTGAGGAGTGTTCGACAACGATGTTTTGCAGATGCTGATGGAAAGCTTCTCTTGAGAGGCAGAGACACCATGGACAAACGAGGTCGGAGTGATAGATAAAGGGAATGATCTTCGCAGCGGCGATATTCTGGATAGATAAAGCTGAGCAAGACTGCTTTTGGGCCAGGAAGGAGAGTGCCGCATTAATCAAGGTGTGAGCATTGAGGCTGCCTTTAAAAAAATGCTGACTTAGGTGCTAGGAATCTGTTTCACATTTATGCTGCTTCTCCTAACGGCATAAATAAATCCAAGCGCAATGTGTATGCAGCGCTTCCAGTCGTGGGAGGGCACTGTATTCTCCTTCAGGCAACTCCGCAGGAGAGGGAAGGTGGCCAGGCTGCTAAGCCTGGTGTTGTTTCCCAAATTCCAAGTGTTTGATACACTTGGGGCCAAAGCTAACATCTCTTTGATATCACTTTCTTCAAGGAGGTATCTGTTTGCATGGATAAAGGAGATGTAGAGAACCTAAATAAAGTCTTCAGGGAGGTAGGTGAGGTCTCCAGAAAATGCCTTTGCTTGTCCTTTTGCCATTACATGTTTGGCTTGGTTTTCTTACAGTTGTTTCTGTTAGTTATCTTTCGTTTCTCAATTATGTGAAAATATTGCAAGGAGAATTGTTCAGTAGCTGAGTCAAGGATATCGATTTTTAGCTCATGAGTGTGGTCTTTCATAAGGGAGATTTTTCTCAACTTCAAAAGGCAGCACAGCCCTGAGCAGGCGGCGGTTGAAAGAATCTGAGACTGCAATTACATCTGCCACTGGCTGCTGTGCGACCCTCCATGATGGGTTTTTCCTTCCTAGGGTGAGTCTTTCAACTTTAAAATAATGTGAAATGAGCCTCCTGTGTGAGGCTAGAAAAAGCTCATTATAGTTGTTCTCTGCATCTAGGGCTTTTTCTTCCATGTTGAAAATAGGTAATAGCAGCCATGGCACGGGGTGGGTTGTTGCTGCTGTGGCTTAGGTCGTTCCAGCCTTAAAAAACCTGTGCTCAGCAGCCTGGACATGAAAAATGTGAGCTCAAAAGCTCACATGGTCAAAAATCAGTTGTTGAGGTGACAGCTGGGAACAGGGCAGTAACAGCCCTTTGGTAGCCTGAACCCACTGGCGTGAGTGGTTCTCCTGCACCGGACCCACCAACATGTCGAGGAGCCAGGATTTTTGCTGTAATACTCAGTTACCATACCCTTCAAGGCCAGCCTGTCAAGCCTGGCCGGGGTTTGGCCTCCAAGACTCCAGTAGTGCAGTTTAAATAACTCTTATTCCTTAATTACAAGCTGTCAGTTGTCATCAGTCCTCTGCTACCTCATTTAGTAACAGGGAGGCTGGCCCTGATGTTCCCAAAGTGACAACCCCAAACGCCAAGTTCATGGGCTAAACGGAGAGATTTTGCTGATCTTGATCTGTTCAGCCTCTGCAGATCGCGATAGTCCCCCCCACTTTAAAGGAAGGGGACTTCCTTAAAAAGTTTATTATTGTTGCGAGGGAAACCACTAAAATCAGAAGTAAACGCAGCACACTGTGTCTTCAGACAGCCTGAAGCAATAGCTCAGAGGTGGACCTGACTCATCGCAGCAGGATATTGACTCTGGAGCGTAATTATGATGCTTTGAGAACCTGATTTTAAAATAATTGAGGTATAAAATTATGTGCCTGGCTTTCACAGTTACTACAGCTCTTTGTATAAATTGAATAATGGCCTGTACAAATGTGCCACTTGGCTATAGCAGAAATAGCAGCGAGTCTGGAAATGTCCTGCATCACCGTTGTTTTCCTCTTGCTGAGAGAAGCCGGCTGCAAGCTGAGTTTTGCAAACCACTTTGGGTTGCCACCAGTCCTGGTTGTGTGGCCACGGGGGTTTGGCAAACCCATAGAAAGCCCAGTTTGGTGCTCGGTGACTGGACAACCGAAATCCAGCCTGCTTCGAAACGCTGGCTGCTTGCTAATCCTGGCACATTGAGCATCTCTGTTCAAACACCTCTGGCTGTTCGTAGCAATGGGCCAGATGTGGGTAAGTGCCAGGGACACAGCTGTTTTCCAAAGCTGTTTCGTGGCTCCCTTGCTTCCAGAAGGGGTTTCTTTTCTCTCTGTAGCAGCCATCATGTCTGCAGTCAAAATTCTGTGTTTTGTTTGGACAATAGTAAGTGGTCTTGGTGAGCTTTGATTCTCTAGACCCAAGACTTTGGAAGGAGGCCGCTGTCCTCAGTGAGTTATCTGAAAGCGTGATTTTTGTCACCTCTATCCCACCTGGCATGCTGTTCCCCAAGATCTGAATCTGGTGAAAACCCATGTTTATATTTCATGGTTTGCCATCTGGGCTCCACTGCTCTTAGAAGAAGGGTTAGGGCAGGTTATTTTCAGCTCAAAGGCAGCCCAAGCTGCAAACTTACCGTGATTAAATTTTTTTTTTTAACCAGTCTACCTTTAACCAAAACAAACAAAAAAAGGCAAACAAGTCGGGTTTGCTCTCTTCGTGTCTTCTTCAGGGTCAGGCTGCTGATCCCTGGTGCATTTTCCTGCTGGCCCCCTCAGTTTGAGGTTGCAATTTGGTTCTTGCTATTGCCCAGTGTGTTTCCAGGGTTGTTTTCTACCCAACTTTCGGGGACTGGTTGCAGTAGCTGCAGTGGGCGGCTGCCGGAGGAGTTTTTGGGAGTGTTGCCTTTCCAACGGGCACATCATCAGGACCTGCTGCTGCCTCTAGACCTGCAGGCTGAGCCGAAACACTGCTTCTAAACATTGACCACGGGGACGTAGAAACCTGAAGGGGAACTCTACAGCAAAACCTCAGCTCTGGTAAAAGCCAAGAAGGAAGCTGGACCAGGAGCCGCTGCTGTGGCCAGACACCCGCACGCTGGGTGCTTCGTGGCTGCTGCTGGTGACTGCCATTGTGCCTGCTTGGGGCCGAAACGGTTGGGTTTTTTAGTCTGTAATAAAATAAGCCCTCTTGTGTCTTGGCTGTCTGAATTATTACCTGCCTGGCACTTCATTAAAAACACATTTTTTCCATCTTGGTACTGGTTTCCTGCCATTTTATTGCTTTTAAGGTTCTATTTTTTGTTTTATTCATCTCTTCCAATCGATAGAAATATCCTTTTTTTAGCAAGCAGCAAAGGCAGATGTGACTGATGTCCGTATGGTGGGAGCAGAATCGCTTCCAGAGCATTTTGGGAACGGGGGGGGTGGGGTAGATGAGCTTTTAAATCTAATTTTCAAAGATCTCTAAAGCATAATGAACTGCTCAAGACATGTAGCTAGGTCTCCCACTGCCATTAGCTCCAAGAGTTGGGATCCTAGCATTGTACGAATGCAGATCTGGGGCCAGTGCTTGAGATCCATCCTCTGGTGGTTACGGTTGTTCTTTGCCATGCCACTAATTACAAACCACTTAATGAGATTATCTCCACCTGTTCTGGAGGATTAGTTTGATGGAGGAAATCCTGCGCTTGTGTGTGGATGCACACACTTCTGCACCTGGGCATGGCAGTGTCAGGAAGCACAGTCTTTCCAGAATTATTCTCTACAGGGTTTGCCATGGCAAAAATTTTTTTATTCCCTCCTTCCACACACACAGATTGCTCTGCCAGCAGTAAAATGAAACAGAGAATTGAATTTGAAAATAAATTGTTTAGATGATGCAGCACTAGATGGATAGCTATTCCAGAAGACTCGGTCCGGGATGGATTGGCTTTATTGCGAAATTAGAAATGCAGCAATCAAACGAGAGCAAACTAACAGCACGGTGGTGCGGGGGCTGCGTGCCTGGGTCGGGCAAACCCTTCGGCTGGGGTGTGGTGAGCAGTGCCCGGCATATAGTCAGCAGTGGGTCAGGTCTGCTGCGAGACGGGAGATGTTGCAATGCCCTTTGAGTCCTTAGAAGTCCGTAAACCTGGGTTACAAATACTGGATTTTGTCCCTGGGTGCTCTGTGACCGTGGGCATGTGTTTTAACCTCTCTAAACCTTGTAAAAGGTTGGCGAAGTGCTGTGCAAACACCGAGTAGCGCTGAGGCCTGTTGGTGATGGTGTGGTTTCCTGGTTCACAGAGCATGGTTTAATCCACTAGATAAGTTGGTTGTTTTTATTCTGGGCTTTTTTTCCCCAGCCGTAGAGTTTGGGGCTGTTTTCGCTCCAGCGGCGGTATCTGAAGACTTCCGAAAAGCAGGCATAGCAGAAAGGTGGATTTTGGTGATGAGAAGGAACGAAGCGAGTGCTTTGCACGCTGCGAGAGCGGTCATCGGATCCTGCCGAGCCTGGTTTGGCCTGACAGCAGACAGCTTCACTTCTTCTGTCCTCTCTTCCTCACCAGGCATCTCCCCCCCCCGCCTTACATGAATTTGTTGCCTTTATCTGCAGCTCATAGGGAATTTTAAGAATATTTGAAAAGTTACTGCATTAACCCTTGATGTAGTAAATGCTGTATTCCCTGTATTCTTAAGAAATAATTTTATTAAATTGCCTCAAACTGGGGTATAATGGGATTTTTTTTTATGTTACAGTTTGATCTTTGGCTGTATTCTTATGCACCGGGAGTGTAAAAATGAGTCTGGCATCGACATTGGTGGCAGGAGGATTTTACCTGTAGGCTACTTTGGAGGTGAAAGAGAAGGAGTCCTACCAAGGCAGTAGTTCAGAATAAAGCAGGGAAGAAAAGTACATTTCTGTTGTCTTCACTGTTAGAATCCAAATGACTTTCTTCATCATGGTGTTAACCAAGGGCCGAGGAAGTCTAATGATTGCTTTTTTTTTTTTTTTTTTGCTGCTGAACGAATGTGAGAGGATAAAACCTGATACCTTTGAGTGGATGCATCTCTGGTGTGTTGCTGACATTGGAGGGATACTTTATTGTCTAGCAACAGAAGGTCTGCCTATTCATTCTGAGCTTTTGTCACATCTCTTCCATGGAGATGCTATTGCATGTGAAAGTCTGATTGATACGGTGGCAAAGGTCAGGAGGTAATAGCTTTGATGGTATCCCATGAAGCAAATCAAAATTCTTCTAAAAGATTCTGTTCAATTTGATACCAAGGGTCTCCAGGGATTCTTTTTTCTGCTATTAAGCTTATTGCTATTACAAAAATTAATGTTTGTGCGTTGTTTTTTTTTTTTTTTACTAGGACGTTCTCCAATAAGAATGGAAAATAACTGCTTCTCTCTTTTTTTTTTTTCTTTCTCTCTCTCTCTCACTCTGTTTCAGGGATCCTCAATGCATTTGCTTGCCATTATTTAAGGAGCCTTTGCTAAAAGCTTCTGGATTGTGTTTCTGAGTGGACAAAAGATTTTTGTATTCAAAATGCTCATAAAGGAATATCG
>NW_009223658.1:20490-77501 GCF_000690835.1 Fulmarus glacialis | reverse complement strand
TCCGATGAGTGTGGAAGAATATCGAATTGCGCAGCTGTACATGATACAGGTCAGTAACGTTTCAGCCCGTGCGGATGGGTGCAGGCTAACGCAGGGCTTTGTGTGGAAGAGTGGAATATTGCTACAGAATTAGATGTTTTAAATTTGAGATTTGCTGCGTGCTTATAGAGGAGCAGGGGGGGGAAGTAATACAAACTTCAGTTTATGACTTGCCTCCTCTGACCTACCTGGGGAAACAACGGCTCATGGATAGGCTATTCCTATGGGCAGAAGCACTGAGCCTAAGTGTGTGGGTACCTACCTGGGAAGTGATCAACCTGTAGGGCTTAAGCAGCCACTGCTTCCCAGTTGGGCTGTGGTTACTGGTCATGCCAGTTCCAGCTGCAAACCAAAGGCTTGTGCTCTTTTGTTGGGAAGAAACAGCCTAGTATAAATTTGAGAGGGTAAACCAAAGGCATAACTTTGAATTTAGGGGAGGAAAAAATCTAGATGTAATATTTCTTTGCTTATGTACCACTATGAAACAGATACTAATCAGTTTAGGCACAAAACTTAGATTATTTTTAATAGGCTTCTGAATACTGATGGGAATTTTTGTTGAATTCCCTGTCTTCAATAAAGCAGTTAATTAAAATGTTGGTTTTTTGTAACTCAAATCCTCTGTGCCCATATTCTCACAGTGTTTGAAATCCAACCAGGAGCATTTTTAAAAGGAAATGAATCCGAAGTGTTATTTCATTGTCCCACGCTTTAAATAAAATTTAATTTTGCTCATCCAGCAAAACACACATCTAATATTGAGTTTGCAGTAGAACTCAACTTTCTGTGGCAGGATGAAGCAATGCTAGAAAAATCTACTTTGGCTTGAAACCTAAAATGAATTAAGGAAAAAAAAACAAACCCCAAAAACCAAAGCAAAACCATAACTCCCCCATTTCTCCCCCAACCATCCAACTGTGTTCCTTTAAGGACTCATGCTCTTGGACTTGACTTGTTAAAAAAGTGTAGGGTGTGTGTTTTCCAGTAGTAACAGTCAAATTCCTTTTTCTAACACAAATGTATCTTCTTTGTGTGTTTAACCTAAATGTTAGCATAAGCAAGTAAACACTTTTCTTAAGTGGCTTCGTTTTTGTGTGTCTTTTCCTGATGCTGTAGCTGCTTTGAATATTGTTGTAATTATTTTGTTACGACTTTTTCTTCCAAATTTGGCTCAGCTGTTTTGAATAGCAGTGTATTAGCTATACAGAACTTGTCAGTGAGCAGCAGAGCGTACAGGAGAATGATCTGATTAAGAAGGAGGAGCCCACCTGATTTAACGGAGGATGAATCGTTAACGGGGGAGTGTCTGTGGAGGCCTTCTGCGAGCTGTGGAGGACTTGGTCAGGGAGCTAAATTTGCTGTTCGCTTTCAGAAGTTAAAATATTTATTTTTATTTTATTAATGCAGAACCTTGGATTCCATTTTGTTCACTTGACAGTGATTTTGGCCGTATCTTAATGTCAAAGAACTAGATAAACCATGAGGGTTTCATACAAGGGGAAGTTCACTGGCCCAGGAAACTACTCGAGAAACTACACCTTCGAGTTGCCATCCAGCCCTGCTTCAGACCTGCTCGAATTTTCTAGTGCATTGATACGCAGCAAAGTAAGGTTTCCTCTTAGACCAGGTGCAATAGCTGGTGTCAAGTCAGGTCTCTGATCTCCCTCCACTTAACCCGGAGCAGGGGAGGGAGCTGGAAATACTGAATGTAGCCCAAGATCCAGGTGAGCTAGAGAAGTGCATGACAAGAAAGTGACTTCACTGCATTATGTGTACAAGTAGTACAAGAGGAAAAGTTGGCTGTGCTTTCTATTGAAAATACTAGTCTCAGCTCAAATTTGAAAAAAAGAAATAACAAAACCAGAAAACCCACTTAGGGTAGAATGTGAGTTTATATTCTGTTTCTTAGTGTTTGGTAGCAATCTGCTTCAACTCTTCCTGAAATTGGTGGTTTGCTGACTTCAATGGGAGCTTTTCCTAGACCATGATATCAAATGTCCTTTTTCTTCAGTTTGATTTAAAAGTGGAGGTTTTGTCTTTGAGACACGCGCTGGGGAGAGAGCAGTAGGGAGCATGACTTCTGTTCTTTTCAGAGAATGAGAAAGTGCTTCATGTCTGTCTTTTTTTTTTTTTTCTCTGAAATGCGTAAGGAGGCCACAGGAGAAGCAAGTTCTGTATTTTGAACCCCCTTAGGGGAACAAGCTGAAATATCTGTATAAAACAGCAGTGTAGAGGCATTTCTTAGAAATCTTTGGCTGAAATGTAGAACAGAATGATTTAAAGTAGTTCCTGAGGAGAAGAGCGATTCTTAAAAGCAAAAGGTTCATTTCAAAGACATTGTTGTGTACAGTATGGTGTCGTTATTGCTGGAGACACTAGTCGGCCTGGTCCCGTAACAAGCAGTTTTCTAACAGTGTAAAAAAGGAGATGTCACAATTATTCCTCAAGGGTTTGAGAGAGCCTTAAGCATGTACTTGAAGTTGATCACTCATTTAACTCCGAGCTTGTGAGTGAAGATCCCCATTAAACTCCAAACCAGTTGGTATGAAGTTGCTCTTTTAAGAGCAATCAGATAATTTTCCTAGATTCCAGTATCCTCCAAATGAGAGTTTTCCAAAAGGACCTTCTCACCTGAAGGATGAAGCAACTGGCCCATGCAGTTGCTGTGGGAACCCTTTCTATGGACTTAGTGCCTCAAAGCCACGTGGGCAGGGATGTCCAGACTCAAGCTGTAGTACTGCGGTCACTTTTCAAAGATATTTTCATGGAGGTTTTTGCTTTGCAGTAGAAGGTCCTTTCGTCTCCTTTCACGAGAGAACAGTCCCTCCTTCTTCTTAGAAGTCTTAACAAAAATTTCCACCGGATTTGATGTAAGCAGCATCATGTCCAAGTAGCAAAGGATCCTTCCTTTAAACGGGGACAGGCTGTACTCATGTTTACTGTGTTCACTGGATGGGAGAATTAAAACTGTGCAGTATATAATCCAGCATCTCTGTTGGTTCTCTGCGCCACTAGGCAGGCGAGACATGCAATAAATAATTGTGTGCGTGCCAATGTTGCTCTGTAATTCCTCTTATACTTAAACTTCTCCAGGCTGGTGTATAAAACTGTGAAAACTGAGGTGAGTGGCCTGCTGCTTTGCTTTTTAATTTTTTTTTTTCCATAATTTGAGGGTGGGGGGAGGGGAGCAACAAGTCTCTTAAGTGCTGCTTTCTGTTAGCTTCTGAAATATTATGTACAGAGACAGTGGTTTTAGTACTTTAAGTAGCACTTAAATTCTTCCATAAATAAGTTAATTTTACATTACATCGAAGGGCTTAATGTACCCTTGACTTGAAGCCTAGCAGATCTGAACGGAATTGTTTTCCTCTATAAAATTTTAGGCTATCAATATCCATATTTTCATGGGAAACCTCTCACGCAGTGTTGCCAACGTGTTCAGGTTGGGAGCCCTTGCTGCATTAGCCACAGAGCAGTTAAGTGTTAGCTCTTCCATACGCACAAGGCATTTTTTACATCATTGCTGAGTTTTTGTCTCTTTTGCTATCCAAGCTAAAACATACTGATTCTTATATCTGAGCTCGGAACCAGTGATCTTCCTTCCCACTGTTTTTATTCTGGTGCATAAAACAGGCAAAATATTTCCAAACAGTGAAATCATTCTTTGTACCTCTTTTCTAGACAATAGTTTTATAGTGTAACTTTTTCCTAAAATCTGAACACACATTTAAAAGTCTGTCCTGCTTCTGAGGGTGAGAGATCTCTGGATAAACTCGACCTTGAGAGTCGCCCATAGGACTCAGAGAGCTGCAGTTTGATCCGGGGAAACTGCAGTCTCCTATCGTAACATAAGCAGAAAGCAACCAGAGATGTGCACTGAAATGAGTTTCATGAAGCACAAACCATTTATGGAGGGGACAACTGTGAGCGTCTGTAGGGATTTCTTTCTTCCTGCAGAAATGCTGAACTGAAGACTCTGTCCTGGATGTCTTCTCTGACTCTGCACATCACATCAAAGGCACATGCAATATTTCTGGCTCTGCGAGGACTTTGAAGTCTGTCAGACACAAAGGATAGGACCGTTCTGTTTTATACATTAGATAGAGCTTATAAAAGGATCTTTTAATTCCTCCTCTTCTAAGTGTCCTAAGTTTGTGTCTTAACAGCTATCCTTTCCTGCAACACTTGCTTCCTTTTCTTGTGTGTTTAGGGAACCTACTTTCCTGTACGCCTCTCCCTCACCCCAGAAACAATGCACACTTTAATGTTAAGTCTCTGTCTCATAAAAGCTTGTATTCCAAGATCTGAATGCGTTGGTCAGAAAGATCAGTATATTATTAGCCAAAGGTCAGTCCATTTATCGTCTTAATACCGTTCATTACTGTGGTTCCATATGCCATGAGATTCTGAGAGACTGTTGCCCTTCTGAACCTTACATAAGACGAGATAATTCCTCTTGTTATTAAATCTTATATTTATATCAGTGTGCATAGTTTACTTTCTGTGCTGTGAATAACTCCGGTCCTTGTTTTCTCCACGCAGTTTTTTCTGAATACTTGTGACCTTCCTCCAAAGATAGTGTGCATTACAAATACTCTTCTGGACCTAGTGATTGCCTTTTGAGGATACAACTTATTTTAAGATGCTGCGTCATCCTTATAAGCTAGTAACGTTAATACTTTGTCATTCAGCACTTTGAGGGTCCGCGGCTGGGGAAGGACTCTGGCCTTGGAGGCAGTCTGTTAAAGGTAACCCATCTGCTCAGCACTGTCTGCTGAACTCGGGCAGGATCCTGGGAACCGAGGGCTCTTCTCATCTTTTAACGTGAGCCTCTCTTCTACAGTCCCTCAGGGCTTTGCATTTATTGCCTTCCCTGAAAAATCAGAGCGTGTTTCCAAGCACCTGCGGTGTGCTGTACTCACCTGTCGTGACTGCTGATGGAGTACCCTGAGTTGCTTCCCTTCTTTCCAAAGGATCACAGTTTTGTTCGTCATCTCAGTCTCCAGACCCCTGCACTGTCCTGTTTTCTCCTTCGTTTGCATGTAGCTCTCAGATAGCACCTTTGAGAATAGACTGAAAAAATGTGCTTGGTGGTCATAATTCTTTAGGCCATATCCTGATACCTGGGTGCAAAAGTCATGTCCCTTAAACTGTTAGCTACACTTAGCAATTGCCAGCAGGCTCAGCAGATGGTGAAAGATTGATTGAGTGGGGGAAAACAAACTAACCCTTCATCTCTGGACACTGAAGAACAGGATTGCTGATTATTTTTGTTTCGTTTGCAGATGCCTTGGCCATCTGGACAGATAGACATCTATGCTCCAATTTTAAAAGCAGGTGACACTGCTGACAGCTCCAGAGACCCTGGAAGATTCACAAGTCTAAAAGCCAAAGCCTGGTTTGAAGCATTTCCGCCAATTTCTATGCTGCAGCATTCAAAACCTGTGACTTCTATGTTCTCTCTTCTTCCTCTGGTTTTCATAACCTTTTCTTTGTGATCGTGAGGGCTTGCATCCTTTTGAAAGAGGAGAGTAAGACACTCGCAGTGCTTAGCTTTGAGAACAAGGGCGGTACAGGTACATTCAGTGCTACCAGACCTGCGGTCTGATTTGCACAGGTGACAGCGACACCCGAATGGGTTAGCATTTTGGGAAAACATACAGAAATAGCAAACATTTTTTTTGCATTTACTTTTTTTCCTTGTTTTGTAGCCATTATCCTGGAACAGTTCTTCTGGCTGTTATTCCATACCCAGTGAAAAAAGGATTAGTTTTAGAGTAGTGAACTGTGTTGACAGTTCACGTGCTCTCTAACAAAACTGAGTGAAGCTGAGATAAGGTTATATATACAAAAAATATTTTAAACTTCAGATTTGTACTGGTTCTAATACAGGATGCAGCACTGACAATCCTACTGAGCTTGTGGCTGTCAAAAATCCTTTTTCCTTCTTTATTTTATTCTTATGAAAGAAAATTTCTGACCTGTCTACCTCTGGACAATATCTTGACTGTTGACTCAGATTAGGTTCTCACTTTTTGAAATACCTGAAGGCAAGTAATGAATTAAGTATTAGGATAACTGTGTGGATTTCTTTAAGCCAGTCCTCCAGTATTTTAGCATACAGCCTATTATTAGTGAATAGTTGCATTGGGTTCCTAAAATATAAGGGATGTAGTCAGAGGATCAGAATTGATCCAAAACACCCTGAGTTGAAATTTTGTCTCTGACTCACAATATAATAATGGGCAACTTGCTTTACCTCTGTTTAAACTAGGGACAGTAATTCTCACAGACAGTGTCTGTGGAATAGTTAATACAGTGAAAAATCTGTTTAAAGACAGGGAAGGAAATACTCAAGGTAGGACAAAATACTGAGCTGGAATTGTAGCAGACATTTTGAAAGATGGAGCACGTGGGGTAAACAAGTTTGAGGTATCTCCATAATAAAGTGATTCCTAATTCATGTGCTTCTGGCACATCCAGCCCTGGCTCCATAGGAATGTGACTGGGCGTCTTTGTAAGGTGGAGCGATTAATGAGTGGCCGTGAGAACGGTTCTCTTAATGCTGTAAATTATTTATAGTCCTGCACAATTGATTGTCCCCAAAATATCCTGGTTTTGTACAAACAGCTTCATTAATATCTAGACCTGATTCTAAATAATGCAGTGCATACAACATTTGTACAAATTGATGCTGCACATATTTCTGCTCTGTCATGCGAGAGTCTGCTGCTGACAACCTGTCCTGCCTTTAACTTTTAGGGCTTTTTTTAGGAGTGCGTTTTACGTTACAAGAAAAGCAGCCAAGAATGATGGTGCTGCAGGTGTGGCGCAGGTAACCTGCACTTGCTTGGGCGAGAATGGTCCCTTCTTCAGGGCCTTCTGCATGCTCAGCTTTGCTCTGCTTCTGCTGGCTGGGAGTCTTGCAGGATTTTGGGCTGGAAACCCAGAGGGAGGAGGTTCTTGCAGCTGCAAAGGGCTGTGACCTCAAACAGCTCTTGGGAGAGTGAAGGGGTGGCAGGAACAGACCCGGGATCTCCTGGACGTACTTCACGTCAGAAAGCAGCTCTACGTGTGCTTCTGTCTGACAAGAAGACCCTTCATGGGTGACATCCCCTTCTTTCTCCTTGTATGCTTAATATCTGCTTGGAGGCGGCACTACACAGTGATTGAAGCACAGGACAAAAGGCCAGCAATTCCTGTGTGATAGTCCCAATTCTTGCTTTGTGAACTTGAGGGAAGAGCCCCATAATATCCCTGCTTCCAGGCAGGGTGATCAGATGCCAGCTCCCTGCAGAGCTGGGAAGGACCCAAAGTGGAACCCTCCTGGAAATTGCAGCTAATCAGTGCTGGACTGGGAAGATAGATGCTAACTACTTTGCGGTTGCTATCAAAATCTTCTGCCTATAAGCTAATGTGGTTGGATATGCCCAGTGAAACCAGCCTGTCGTCAGGGGGGAGGGCACAAGGTACTTGGCTGTCCTGATGGCTCTGAGTGTAACCCCCAGCTGCAGAGAGGGGGGGACAGCCCCATTCCTGGTTGAGTCGCTGCTGGGACTTCTGATCTGCCAGGAGGATGCATCGCTTCCAAACCCGGTGTTGGGCAGGGATGTGAAGGTGGTTTGTTGATCTGTAAAGTGAGTGGATATGGAGGAGGCTGTGCTCATGGTCAGCAAAGTCTTAGGTTTCTGTGAAATGTCTCCGTATTGATAGAGCTATCCTCATTGGCCATCTGATACAGCAGCCTGGAAAGTGGCAGTCTTTTCATGGCATTGTTGACTACGTTTCTGCCAGGATGGGGGGTCTTCTGATTTCCCTCCACACACACACTTTACAGCTCGCTCTCTCTTATTTTAGGACCCCTTTGTTTGTTTTCGACTGGAACACTTAAGACCAGGTTTTATGTTCAGCTGGAGAAGCGCCCGTGTTTGGGGGAAGGGGTATTGCCTAGATGGAACGAAGCACTGTGCATTGCCCAGCCATTGATCAAACCTAGAAGGAGAATGTTTAAAACAGCTGCTCTTTTGCCTTTATTAATAAAGCCATTGATGAGGAACAGATTTCTTTCCTCTCTCCCCAGGGTTTCAGGTCATTTCTATGTGTACAGTACAATAAGGCTAGGAGTCAAAGTGCTATTGTAAAGCCTCATGTTCTGATTGTTATCTTGTTGACTCAAACTAACCTTCCTTTTGCTAAATAAGTATTGACACTGGCCCTTCATGTATTTTTTTTAACAGCACTAATTGGATTAAAATAATTGTCATGCGTGAAGGATGCATGTTAGAGCGCAAAGGGCACATGGAACCCTCAGCTGTGGGCACCATGGTTACTAGTGACATCACTTGGTTTGCTGTTACCAGTAATGATTTGCATGCAGCGCTGAAGATGGCCTAAACTAAACCCAATGGATTGCTGATGCAGTCCCATTGCCATGGAAACAGATGTTGCAGCTTAAAGTTGCCTGCATTCATAACGTGATGCACATGGTATAAACAAAAACATGGTCCTGTGGTGTTCACAACTTCTGAAAGGGCATGAGAAGTGTTACTGGAGAGAACGGGAAATTCCATTGCGGTTGGACTTGGTTTCCCATTAAAGTAGTGCCAACTTAACTGCGCATGATGAGATATAGTAAGCCTTGCCTTTGAGTAACAAGAACAAAACTCACAAGTTTCACTATCCTCCAGCAATTTTGTTGTTGAAGGACTGTCAGTCCGACTTGACGTGGATTGTTTCTGATCTGTACCTTACAAAGCACAGGCTCAAAAGTACTATTAAAACCCATCCCTGGGGTAACAGGGTTCCTAGCTCCTGCCTACCTTTAATATCGTCTTTCCAATACAACCATTAAGACTGCTCAAAACAGAAGTAGAGAAGCTTCCCTGTCTTCCCTGTTTGAGGACTGTTTCGCTGTATTTTGGTAAAGGTCCCTACTCAAGCCCAACGAAGACGACTGCTGCATCATGGTTAGGATGCTGAAATGGGGCTTGAAAGATCTGGGTACTAGACGTAGCTCTGCCAGCAGCTCTGTGTCTTCAGGTTACCTTCTCCCTCTTCAAAATGGTGCTCCCTTGTTGATTCTGTCATCTTTAATGGGAGAGGACTCAGCTGTTCTGACTGTGGCGCAAAAGCCTTTGACAGCAAGAAGTTGTGTGTGCTGTTCTACTTCAGCACTCTACTGCATTAATAACAGTAAGGGTGATTTTTATTTTTAATTTAATTCATGTAACTTCCTGTTTGCTCTTAGAACATTTTAACCACTGATAAAATTATGTTGGTTTTGATCTGATCAGAAGTTCTCTTTCTTGGCTTCTGTAAGAGTGGAATAGTACCATCTCCTCTGCTCCCTTCTTTCACACTGAAAAAAGCTTTTTGCTCAGGTATTACCCTGATTGTGGTGATACGATTTTAACTGAGTGTTTCAGGTCTTTGACACACACATTTTGAAAAGAAAAAAAACAACAAAAACCAGCTTGGGAAGTATGAATCTACTGTACTTTTAGGGTAAACAAACATTTTGTTTTCATAGTCAAAGACCTGATTTTTGATTACCTGCAGTAAATACTGACCGTGAATGGTGCCTAGTCTGTGATATCTATGGATATCTGTATCAGCAGGCAGAAGGTTGCCGGTGGTGAAAGCAGATTGCTCGTAATGAATTAGATGTCAGTTCAAATGCTCGAAAAGGAGTGGTTAACAGAACACAGAGCTGAGTCATACCGCAGCGAGAGACAGCTGAAGATAGAACGGATACACCCATGTGCATGCACATCGTCACTGTACATGTTATCCATGGACAGAAATCCTGTGCTGGGAAAATGTGTTAAGAATAAACCATGCATTAGTTTCAGGACCTTTTAGTATTTTCCAGTATCTCTCTCATTGGCTTTCTGGTTTTAGGTGCTGTTTAATTCTGGCTTGCAGCAGCTATGGCTGAAACCGTGCATCTGTTGTCATGCTGTTTTATTTGTGGTGTTTGAATGCTGGTATTGCCACAATAAAGCCCAGATACATGGCTGAGGCTAACAGGCTGCATTGCTTAGAACCTCTCCCAGAATTTCTGTAAAAGGACGTCATGTTCAATGCACCAGTCATAGTCCAACTGGTACCTTCTTAGTACACGCAGCTTCTGCTCTTGCACAGTGCCTGCGGGTAGGAGATGAGGGTGGCTGGTAAGCAGCTGCCTGGGGCACATCGAGGAAAGCAGTTCGTGATGGGAAGAAGGCACCGCTTTGGAAAATCAATTAGAAGAATGAAATTTCTGTCAGCCTAAATAATGTGCAACCAGAGATAGTTGGGAATATTTTTCCCTTAACGTGTGGAAGAGATTGAAAACAAGTAGTTTATTCCTCTCCCAGCCTAAATTTTGTTACTCAACCCTTTACCTCTTAGGTGCCTTTGTACTTCCTTTCTAAAACTGAACAGAAAAAAAAATTAAAAAATAGGTCTTACTAGTGAAACCAGGTCTTGAAAGCTATCCAGTGGTGGCAGGAGTCATCCATCCTAAGCAGCTTCAGGCATTTTTGTTGTCTGGTGGATTGCGTGAGGCAATTTAGGCTTTCTCTGGTTCCCAAAGGACAGGTCTGTTTCTGGGGACTTAATTGGCATTTGTGGTAGCCTTAGCATCCAAAACAATAAAAAATTAGTAATTGGACATAGAGAATGTTTTCTCAGCCTCCCTTGCCACAACAGTATGAGCAAGTATGTTAGCAGGATCCTCTGGGGATATTTGCTGTCATGTTCTTGTTCAGTGGTTCCATAGATGCCTTTGTTTGCTGTTGTTGTTAACTGAAACCATCAACCAGCTGTAAACTTCTTGTATCCATGTCTGTGTCTAAATGGGATAAAAAAATCCCAAGACTTCAGTGTTATTTTAATGGATTCTCCCAGAAGAATTTCTCTGGACTATCAAAATACCCTGTTGCCAAGTGGGAGCTGGAGGAAAAAAAACCAAAAAAATCTTCTGGTTATTGTTTCCAGACGATGGTTTGTGTCTTCATTATTCATGGACAATAGGTCTACCAAGCATAGTGCTGTCAGTCTTCGTAATTCGAATAATCTCAAATCAAAACTCTCACGGGTCATCGAAGTAGGCCACTGTTACTGTGTAAGTACATTGCCATAATACACCAACAAACTTCATCGTGAAGCTAAAGCATGTCAATTTTTTGTAATCGCTGTCTAACTTATTTAGGTTGAGGGTTGTACTGTAAACAATAATCAGTGGTAAACAAGGTGAAAATCTATTTTTAAAAGCTATAACAATACCTGGATCGCCTATTATCCCCATGCAACCTACCCTGTCTTTACTGTTCTCTGCAGTACCATTGCGGTGCTCAAAGTAGTAAGTTAAAATAAAAAAACCCACAACTTTGGGAGAAACTAAACCACTGAGCTGTTTGCAGTGCTGCTGTAAGCTTTGCAGAGATTCTCTGTGTCTGCAGCTGAGCCCGTGTGCAGCCTGTGCTTTAGTCCGGAGCTGAAACACAAGGAGAAGGACTCTGTTTAGGATAATATTCTTCTCGGTGTTCTTCTGAGCAATACTGCATTGGTTGGTGGGGTTGGTTTTTCTTCTAATTCACCAAAAGCAAAACACTACAAGGCAAGTTTAATTTCCACAGCCTGACTTCTTTATTTCTCCAGCTGATAGGATAAGGCGTATCTTAGCTGTTTTATCCAGCATTATGCATTCTTGTTCTGTGAATGCTGTTCCTCCAGCTGTAGTGAGACTCCTCAAGTTGTAGGGTTTCTGTTGCCATCAACCATCATTCCTTTACTGAGCTGTACCCCCCTAGAAAAACATACAAGTCGCGTTTAGTTACCTGGTCCCTCTCAGCTGTGCCAGGTCAAGTTTGCTGGACTAAGGCTTTGCAAGATGTGCTCCATGTTGTTAGCTGGTAGTGAGGCACGTTTCTGACTGGGAAAGGGGATGGAAGATCTGAGAACTGATCAACCTGACTTTGCTAGTGGAAGGCTTTGTTTACAGCCGCTTGTCTCCTGTTGTGAAGGGCAGATGATAAATGGGGTTAGGCTAGCCCAATGTTTAGATGACATTCGTGGGAATTATTCATGTATGATTGTTATGCTGAGGTCATGTGCTGTGTCCCGTGCTATGCTGCTGCGCCAAGAGATTTATTTTAATAGAAGCCTTTAAGTAACTGGCATTCTTGCTAATCATGGTGCATCTGCTTCTCTGGGTTCCCTGTTATGAGTAATTTAATGCTATTACTTTAGCTAGAAGGGATCTGTGTCACCATCTGTCCTGGAAAGCTATTGATGGGGCTGTGCAGAACATGGAATGTCATCAGCAGAAGAGAGAGACTTCTAAAGGGATGACTGGATTTCCTGTTGTAATACAATATAAGACGGTTTACTGTGATTACGGCTTAGATAACTTGCATATAAAGGCTGTTAGCTACTCTTTGATTTTGTTGGGGACCCATTCCTCAGATATTTCTATAGAGGGAAGATACTGTTGTCAGTTAGTGGCAAGTAGTAATAACACAGGTGATCTGCTAGATAAAGTCTCTACTTCTCACAGGGGCATGGGTCTATGAGGCTGAAACCTTCAAGACTGACCCTAAAATGCCTGCCACTCCCAGCAGACAGATATTCTTTGGAGAGGGCTCGCCAGACACTTTTCAAGCCAAATGCTTTCCTAATCGATGGTTATTTTTTAATTGTTGTTTACAGACCACTTCTTTGTAACAAGCCCTCTCCATGCTGTAGCTGAGTCACAATAGACATGAAGAGGCTATATGGTTGAAAAGCAAATTGCTCTTCACTTCCGTAAGTGCTGTACTTTCACAGTACCACTTATGTGCAGAGTATCATCCTGGTCTCTCCAAGTGTGTGTCTTTATTTTTATTGTCTCAGAAACATATCTTTTTTTTGTCTTTGTGACTGGTTAGTAATTGTACTGTTTACCATCTAACCTGACTTTTTCGGTCCTTCCTGACCTCATTGCGGCTTGTTGCCTTTTTGGCAAGCTAACTGGTATGTATGAGAGCATGCAGGGCTGGGAAGCGGCTTTGTGTGGTTTATCGTGTGGAGTTTTTCTTTGATCGTACTATCCTTCCCAGCGATAAGTTATGTTGTGTTTTGAGTATAAATTGGCCTGACTCAAAAGTCCTGGCTCAAAAGATAGTTTGGGATATAAACTTTGCAGCTCTGATTTTTTTTTTTTGTCATGCAGAGGTGCAGCTCTTATTTCACATTCATCTAAGAAAATGTTCTTCCTGTCCCTTGTCATATCTTACGTAGATAAATGACATGCAGGAGGAATGTATAGGGCCAAAATTTGCTTAAGGCTTGCAACTGGGTAAAAGAGGCTGTGGGCTGGAGTTGGTCATCTGGAAAGGCTGGAGGAGGAAGCATGCCCTGCTCTCAGAATAGGGTTCGCGGTCTCCTGCAGGTGCATAGACATGAATAAAATAACCAGAACTCAGAAGTGGGATGCGAACTGGCTTCCGCAGAGAGTCTCAGTTAATTTGGGTTTTTCCCTTCTTCCTTCCCTCGCAAAGTGGTGTTGGGACCATAACACCATGCCACCCGTCACAGGTCCCGCGATCAGACAGCTCTGTCTGAGAAGCTGGGTGTTAGCATTACCAGGTCATGTGGAAAAGCTGCTTATGGAAGTATTCATGTAAAGAAAAAATTGGCCAATATTGCAAGTTCATCAGGGTTCTAACTGTAGGATGAGAACCAGGCAGCTCATCTTCATGCAGAGAGATTTTTGTCAGAACTGGCTAAATGGGGGAAAGAAAAGTGGAGAATGTTAGTGTTAGCTGTATGTGTCTGGGCTATCACAACTGCTGGGCTTCAAACCAGAAAATTTGGGCAGAGGTCCTCCTGAGCCCCACAGTTACGAAAGAATTGGAGTTTGTTTTTCTGAACTGCTTCAGATGTAAACCATTTCTTCTTGTGTTGAAATAAAAAAAGATAGGTTCCTCAACTGAAACCTGGGCAGAGACTAAGGATGTTTCGTCCCCAAAGATGGGTAATACTGATGAGGGCATGGATCATAAGAGTTCTGTTTGGGGGCTGAGGGCATAGGCAAGCGTCTGTGTCCTGTTCACCCCAGCTTGAATCTTCCTCTCATGGAGAAGTCACAGTTCAGGAGAGCATCAGAGCCTGGCTTTGCTTTGCATGCTTGTCTTTAGTCTTCTCAAATGGATCAAGTTGGGGAGAAACCTCCTGCTTTGATCCATCTTCAATCCATCAAGAAATGCAACAGAAGAAAACAGAGCTTTTTTGGGAACTGTATTAAGCAAGGGTGACATGGTATTGCAGGGTGGGGTGCCAGGGGCTTCGATAAAAGGAGACATACTGCAGGAAAGCTCCTGGCTGCTGCTGATCTGTTTGATGGGAGCTGAAGTCAGAATCTTGACCTGAAGCACAGGATCTTGAACCTTCAAACTTATGGCCGTGGAAGCAGCTGGCCCCTTGCACGGCCCTCTGAAGAGCTTCAAGAGGTGGAGAGCTGTAAGAGGAAGGCAAGGCATAAGGCTCAGATGTAGCTCTGAAAGGAAGAGCATGAAATTGCATTCTGAGAAAGAAAGCCTAGAGGGTGTTTTTGTCCATTTTCATATCAGCTATGGCTATTAAAACAAAATAAATCTTCGGTGTTTTGGTTTTCTAATTCAATACAAGCGTTTGTAAATCTGGGGACCCAGTTCTATGTAGGTCCGGCTTGGCACAGTTTTAGGAGGTGCTGAGTCCACTCGGTGCTGTGGATTTCTTTTGAAATTGAAAAACTCCTAAATATGTTTTGGTCCAAATGAGGACTTGCAGATTTGACTGGAATTGCTGGTAACCGTGCGATCTAGAATAGAGTTTTAAATCCAGCTGATGGACGATTCTACATGTGATAACTTGGCACGAAGAGAACCCGTCTTTCCTCTGCTTATGATTTTCACGTGCTTCTGCCATATAATAAAACTCTAGATCTCCATAACTTGTATCAACTGTTCAGAGCAGATGCTGTGCTATTGTTCTGTCTGACACATTCACTATGCCTGCTGGGTTACTGCCTTTTCCCGAGACCTTTGAATTAACCAGATTTTTGGGTCATCAAGATTATTTAATGTTATTGTCATAAATATTTGTGCAGAACTTGGTCAGTGCTTATATAAGAACTGAAAGACAGTAATTTGTTTTAAGAGGATGTGTGTTTTAATGAACTGCCAGATGAATGTTAGATATAAACTGTAAAAAAGTGCTTTTCTTTTGCAGGACTGTTGCAGTTTGTGGAGTGCGAAAAAAATGACTATTTAGATTGTCAGTTATTTAGAATTGTTGGTTACAGCTGTTTAAATTTAAAATCGCTTGAGAATTCTTTAAAAAGAGGGCTATTTACTTCTAAATAGCTGTGTTGGCTTATCATCCTGTCCTCAAAAGACGAGAAGCTGATCTCTTGCATCTTAGTAATCATTTTCTGTTAAACCATGTTATCCTTTGAATTGTTTGTATGCCAGAAATGAGAGGTTGTTATTGTGTTATATTTCACAGTTGATTCTTGTATAAAATTCCATTTTTTTTTCTTAATTTCCAAAGTACTGTCCTCTCAAATACAAACAATAAACTCAAAATACTAACAATATGAATCTGTTGTTTGGAAATGATGAAGGTTATACATCATCCAATCTGCTGAAATGTGTTACAAATGAATAAATATTTGGTTTGCCTCTAGCTCTTCTTAGAAGCACTGAAATTAGTATTTTTTTATTGAAGGCATTTTTGCCAGGTTTCTCAATGAGGGACAATCCTACAAATAAGCCAAAATACGGAGGCTGCCTGGGGGTGCTGCATGCATTCTGGCAAACTTGGGTTGTTTCTTCTAAATATCTTAATTAGCAGAGCATAGTCTCCAAGCTGTTCTTGGAGAGCTGCTGCCCTGCCAGACCACAAGCAACAAGTCCCCAAATCCTGTGGTTTTAGGTCCTAAAATAGTCTCTAGTACTGTGATGTTGCGCCGAGTGTGTGTATGATTCTTCACGCTGATACAACACCGCAAGAATCTGCCAAGTTGGACAAACCCCCCTTCGCCGTGTCATCCGCTGATGAGACAGCTTTTTGTGCTGTTGGGTGGTTCACAGCTGGAGCCGAGATTTGGTGTGCTCTCAGGAAGAGCCGTGCGGAACCTATTGTGGGAGGAGGAATTGATGTGCCATTAGGTCTCCATTCAAACTGTCTCTTGGTGTCCAAATCCAGATTTTTACAGGATCCCTAATAAATCAGATCGCTGTTCCTGTGTTGGCCAGGTGAGTCTCTAAATCTTTCCTTTTTAATCTCTAGGTTTGGTAATCTTACTGCCAGGCTGCTGCTACAGTTCTGCTGTCTGTATGAAGCGCTGCTCAAAAGGAGTCCTAGAAACCATTCCTAATGTTCATGTGCTTTGAGACCTTGGTATGTACAATGCGCTGGGAGGATTGACTGTGATATATTCTCCCTTTCAGAAAAAGAGCAGAGAGGAGACATGTGGGGAAGGCAGTGGAGTAGAGATCCTGGAGAACAGGCCATACATGGATGGACCGGGAGGCAACGGGCAGTATACTCACAAAGTGTACCACATTGGTATGCACATACCCAGCTGGTTTCGGTCAATATTGCCCAAGGCAGCTCTGCGAGTTGAAGAGGAATCGTGGAACGCATATCCTTATACAAGGACAAGGTAAAACTTACAAGATGTCCAGAGCTGTTTCCCTACTTCAGAGAGAGGATTTGATGGCACTCTGTGTGGCAGTGGCATCTCTTCCATCTCCTGTAATATCCTTTAGAGGAACTGGGGTCAAGTCCTAAAATTCTTACACAGTGCTTTATCTCAGGAGCGCGAGTGTTGCCTGAGCTGACTGCATAAGTACTTCAGAATTTGTGGCTGGTTGGTCTAAAATGTGAGCTGTTTTGTCCATAAAAGCGTGGGAAATCTTGAATGGTTTTTGTTTAGTCTTGTGTCCTGCACTGCGTGTTCTACTTAACGTTGCAGATATCTGCTAGCTCAGTGAAGTTACGTACATGGTGATGGGACAGTTGTCATGTTGAGCACTGTCAAGTAAGACAGGATTCATTTGTTCTAGGGGGAAAAGTGTGGGGAGAGAAAAATCTTAATAAATAAACAAATAAATCCGGTGCTTCTTTTCTGGGAACAGTCTTGCTGTCATTTAGCTAGAAAATAACAAACCTACATCCTATGGTTTTCACCCTGAGAAGGGACGAGCGCCAGAGGCTTTGTGGAGCCCTCTAGGACCTCCTCGTTTCAGCTGATTTTGTCTGGGAGGACTTCAGATACCCTGGAATAAATAGCCTTTATGCCAGTTACTCTGGTTTAGAGCATTTTCCCTTTTCCAGGTTTACAAGTCTGATATTGCTGTCATCTTTCATAACAAAAAAGCTTTAATGGATATTTTGATTTTTTTATCAAAAATCTGGAAAAGTTTCATAGTTCTGTTTTAGCTGGTCTCTACAAGTAACGTTGGTCTGGGGAAAGGTGGGGAGTCAGTGTCTGCATACGGACAGTTGCTCATGACTAAATATAATGTCTGACTTTCAAGTGATTAAAGTCCACTCCAGTCTGTTTTTATCTATTCTCTTGAAATGCCTGTGAGTCAATCAGTTGGCCTGGAAACCTGGCGCTGCACAGAACCAGTCTGTATTTTATTCTGCCATAGATTCCAGGCAACAGCTCTGCTTTTCTCCTGGTAGAGGTGCATTTCCAGGGTGTCCTTGTGTTAGTATCTGTGTCATAACTTAACTTGTTAGTATAGCGGGCCCAAAAAGTTATCTCCTTGCTGAAAACTGCTCCTTTAAAAACAGTCTGTCCTGCTAATAGTATCCCGGAGGAGACATTGTCAAATTAAGTTGCAGGTTTTTGTCAGTGTCTCTGTGAAGTGAGATGACTTGGTGGTCCCCTCGGGCTTTCTGCTTGCTTGTTGCCAGCTGGGAAGTTGTTTCTTGGTCAATGTGGGTGCCCAGTCTCCAGTAACTGCTTGGGGCACTATCTTCTCACTTGCTATCTTCTCACCTGTAATCCATATAACGCCTCGTGGGGAGCACACCCTTTTCCTGTGGGCTTGGAGTTTTACTAAACCAGAGTTATTCCAGTGAAGCCACATGTCCGAGGCGAGCTCCTGTCTTAAGTTATTAAAGAAAATCTCTTCAATCTGTACAGACGGTGTTTTAAGGATGTCTGAAGTAAAACATGAGTGAAGGCTGGCTTGGATTTGAGGCTGACTTTTGTACATCTTAGGAAAGCATTTTCTCCACTTGCCAAGCCGAGTAGGATTTACTCTAAGCTGCGTTGTTCTCGTTTTCAGGTATACGTGTCCTTTTGTGGAGAAATTCTCTATTGATATTGAGACGTACTACAAAACTGATCCAGGAGAGCATGTCAACGTGTTCAACCTTTCTCCTGCAGAAAAAAGACAAACCATTCTAGGTGAATAGCCTTTTTCTTTTACTTTTTCCTTTATTCTGCTTTTTTTTGCTGTGTAAAGGATGTTGCTTGGTGTGTCCCATCTGCCTGTCCATCCCTGCCCTAAACATACACCTGCACCCCTGTTGGTGTCAGGCTGTGGGGTAGGGTTACATCCAGTAGAGTGAGGACACCTGAGTTCTCTTCTAGGATTGATGTAAATCACATGGAAATAATTTGAATCCCCCCTCTGTAAATTGAAGCTGATGCTTTCCTGTCTTATTTGTGCAGCTCCCAAGGGGAGTAAGACATCTAATGATTTTGAGGGTAATAAGTAGAAATAACCATAGAAGAGGAAAATATTGCTGTATAATTGTGTAGCTCCTTTGCGTATATGAAAATCATTCCTATCCGCACTTCTGAAACATGAAGGTGTATCTCATTTTTGCTTCCTCTCCTTTTAGTCTTGCCCTCGTGCAGGTTAACACTTCAGCTTCCCAGCTGTCTTTGGCAGATTGGGTTAATGAGTCTTACATATGTAGGGCTTTAATGAGAAAAGGCAAAAGGGAACATCTTATAAAAAGGCAAAGAATGGCAAGTGTTATAGCAATTCCTCTGCCTTGCTGTCCATTGTGGTCCGTGCCCATGGCATTTGCCGGAGACCTAACTGCGTGGCAGGGAGTGCTGGCAATTACAGCCACGCGGGACTGAAGCATCCCTTGCTCTGAAGCTGCTGAGACCGAAGAAGCGTTGAGCTCGGGCCGGCTTCTGGCAGTCCCCTGCTGCACTGGCGCGGTGGGAGCTCTGGGGAAGGACATCTAGTGGCTGCTCCGGTTCCTTGAGCGCTGTTGACGTGCAGGACATGGCAGTAACCCCGTGCAATTTTACTTGAGTGTTACTTAATTTAAACTTCTTTGTTTTGAACTTCAGTTTGACTGTCCTCATTCTTAAGCCCATCTGATCGGGCTTTCAGTACTGAAGAAATAGACTTGAGTCATGCTGCCTCACTGAGAAGTGTCAGAAGAGCTGTCATTTCTTGGGAAGTGTGATCCTGCCCTTCAATCCAAACTTCAGATGTTTCTGCTGAGGTCTGGGGTGGGGGTTCCTGACCCTTAAAATACGTTCATTCACTCTGCTCCCATTGCAGTTTCCACTTCTCTGTTGTTGAAATGTTAATTAGGACTTAAGTTAAACTTTCTGCCTTCCATAGTACATCTGGTGTAACAATAGCATGTGAGGAGTTACCAGTAACCTCACTTGATGGACTCCAAAGATAAGAGGTTGAGTGGGTAGTGCCTTTTCCATAACAGTGCTAAGAAAGGGCAAGTATATTTAACAGCCTCAGATGAGACAGAGCTGTAGAACTGTGAGTGATATTAGAAAAGCTGAAAGATGGAATGTGCAAAAGATCTTTTTGAGCTGGAAAGATGGAGTGAGCATCTGCCAGAGTGCTGTGAATCTGCAGTCACTGTGGGCAAAAACATCTATTTGGAGCAAAGCCTCTGTTTGCTGGAACTGTGCGTACTAGTTCCTCTGGCAGAGCTGATCACTGCCCAGCAGCAATGTATAAACAATTTAAATATCAGTTGTTTAAGTAAAAAGAAACAAAATTGCTGTAATGCTTCTGGTACTTACTAAAACAGAAATAACTCCTGAGAAATTATATTTTCTTCTTTTGTTCAGGAAGAGGAAATGTCTAACTGTTTCTATTCTCTTTCTATAGATCCTATTGATATTGTTAAAGATCCTATCCCTCCACATGAATACAAAGCTGAGGAGGATCCAAAGCTGTATAAATCAGTGAAGACTAAAAGAGGCCCCCTCTCAGAAGACTGGATTCAAGAGTACAAGAACAACCCTGGGAAATACCCCATCATGTGTGCATATAAACTGTGTAAAGTCGAGTTCAGATACTGGGGGATGCAGTCGAAAATCGAGAGGTTTATCCATGATGTTGGTGAGCATTTACAGTCTTGCAAAGTTCACTGTCAACTCCTTAATGTCATTTCTGAATTGAAACACAGAGGTGAGGTATGTGCAATGTATCATATCCCAAGACATGTCTGTGAAGAGGTTCTCAGATCTGATTACTCTTTTTGCAGAGCTGTGGGTCAGTTCAGAAAAAAATCATGTTATTCTATCACTTGTAATCGTGGTATGTATGAATCCAAACCACGTGTAGCCACTGAAAGGGTTTCAAGTCCTGTGTAGGCAAGATCTTGCATTCTCTTTTTTTTAGAGAAGGATCTGTCTGTTTAACTTTTCCAGATCATTTTCAAAATCTGCCGGTTTTCTTTATTGTGAACAAAATCCTCAAGGGCTGCTCAAAGAAATGAGCTTCATTTGTGGGTCCTCAGTGGTTCCAGAAAACCACTCCCTGGAGCGTCCCTAGTTTCTACCTGCCTTGTGGCAGGGCTGGTGTGTCTCTATGTGGTCATACATCTCTGTCCTCCAGGCTGTGGTGTTCAGGGCTCCTCACCTCACTGTGCTATAATCCACCATGGGTCATTGACAGCTTAGTTGTGAGTAAATGTGCTGCTTTGATCGATGCATCATTCTTAGTTCAGTGCTTTTAAGGAGGTGGTGTTGTGTCCCAGAAGTGACTAAGTGGAGGCAGTCCAGGTGGTAGCAGTGCTGGCAGTAATTTGTTCTTTGCAGAAAATCTGTAACACAATTGATATAGTTTCTGAGCCTTGCCACAAGTGACAGGATCTGTGGCCAGGTGGAAAACTTAAAGAATGTTTTAAAGAAGCATTCCCATCTCAAAAAAAGTGCAGAGATATGGCTGTCCTTTGGCAAAGAGAAGGCCAAAGAAAGGCTGTGTAAAGGATGCCATCTGCTTTCTCTACACAGTAAATCCTCCTACATGACCTCTACAGCTGTCCTTTCTACATGCAAAGCTTCTTTGAAGTGCCTGATGCTAGCATAAGTAAGTAATTCTATAGCTCTCTTCAGTCATACCGTGCTCCTGAGAGCTAATGTGGAAAACACTGATAGAGCAGTGAAGAACAGTGTGCACTGCTCTCTGAATAGTCACAGGTTGCTTTCTTAAAGCTTCTTTGGTTTTACTTTACCCCAGATGGAAGGTTTTACCTGTTATAGACTATATTACAAGTGGCTCTCTGCAATGAACTCCCTTGGCGTTTCGGTGACATGGGTTAATTCAGTGTATACTGCAAAACATGGGGGCAGAATAACAACTCCATTGTATCTGTTAAATGAAAAAGAAGCATGTGACTCTTCCAGTTGTTCAGAGGTGTTTGGCATAGATTAAATTGTGGTCCCTTAGAAATGTTTCTTTTGTATTTCATGAATGATTGCCTGCCATTTTCCTCTTGACTGAGGCTTTGCGGAGAGCCGAGCCAGCTCATTGTCTGCCTTTCAAAAGCCTTTCCACTCTGTTAAAATGATGGCAAATACTGTTTTTCAAAGTGGTTAAGAAGCATAAAATCAGAAAAGTCTTTAAGGCAAGACAAAGTTGAGTGAGTGAAAAGTCAAAGCAAAAGCTTTAGGTATCTACAGATGATGTGTAGCCTTCCCCTGCGATGGGATAGCCATGGGGAAGCCATTAGAGAGTGGGAAAAGTGCCGTAGCACGAGTACCAAAGACAGCAAGGTATGAGGATGTTTAAGTTGGAAAGATATGGGCTACAACATGACTGACCAGGCTGATATGCTGATCCCAGTTTTGTCATTTCAACTGGTGACTGAAAGCAGAAGGAGACCTTTGTGCATTGTGCAGCTGATGGTGGACCACGCTCTCAGGTGCCAGAGATGTTCTTGTGGGCCGGCCTCTCCTTGGCATTTTTCTCCTGGTTCGTCTGTTCCCAGCTCCTGCGAATTCGTTTCTTGGGGAATTAGGTCTCTCTGTGCAGGGTCACCAAGCAGCAAGAAAACGGAGGGAGAAACCAAGAGCGGGATCCAAACTCTGCCCAAGGAGGGGAGCAGTACTTAGCGATGCAAAATAAAATTAGAGAATGGGTTGAAAGAAGAGCACGTCCGAGTTAAGTGATGGATGGATTGTGATATGTAGAAAGGCTACTGAGCGCGGAGGGAGTGACGCTGGGGGATGGTGTTGAAACATTCTCAGTCTTACTGAGTGCAACAGCCATTTTTTCTGATGACTAATTGGACAGTTACTCAGTGCTTTGACAGCCTGAGGCACGGACTAAAATTGTGGGCTATTAGTCTACTTGGCTGTAATATTTGTATGCTTTTTTACTCCTTTCCCATAGAATTTAAGTTTAATTGGACTGGCACTGCATAATGTTCTGCTCCCACTTGCTTCCTAATGGTGCACGTGGGCTATGATTCTTTTGTTGTTAAACAAGCATGTTGACTGTGTATGGGTTATTGATTATATACTATGGCAAGGTGTGTTCCCATCCCAGTAACTGGAGCTTTGTCTAAGCCACTGCATCTTAGGCTAAATATACCCAAATTGTTGCACAGTGATGAAGTGGAAGTGGTTTTAGAAAGCTCTTTTGCAGAAGTTTTGCTTCACGAAAGCACTCAAATGAGAAAGTTCATCCAGAAGGCTACTGCCTGTTGGGGCCTGCAGGTAGACTTTTGTCTTTTCGAGGGTAGGCGTGATGTGGATGTGACTACAGGCTTTTCTTGGTGAGTGGTCTGAGCAAGCAGATATAACTGCAGGTTGCCTTTGATCGGATACATTCAGACAACCAGAACTGTACTGAGAAGGTTATGGGATCTGTTTTGACTATCAAGGAAATAGTGTTGCACAGGGAAAATCAGGCATCTTTTATCTGCTGCCAGGAAATTGTGAGAGTGCATTATAAAATGCTTTGGGATGTTGCCACTGGGTACACAGTTGATGGGTGTCTGAACAGTTGCTTTATATGGATAGTTGAGGGGTTTTGGGGCAGGATTTGGTGGTGGGTTTTTTGATCTGTTTTGGGTTTTTGCATTGAGTTTTTGTTACATTTACTATTTTTACTTCATGTTGAAAAACAAACCCAGAACTATAGACAAAAGCTTTTTAAATTCAGCTAAAGAGCCCTCTCTGTCCTGGCTTGTCTCATGGTCATTTACACTTCCTTTTGTAAGATTAAGTTCAACACCACAATCTGCAGGCAAATCATTTACAAGAGTCAGCACCTCATGGATTCAACCAGTCTCTGAGTTGTTGAGGTGGTGAGTTGAAAGGCAAGTGATTTAAATGTTTGCACCCTGCTAGACTCTTCGCAAATGATCTTTCTGCACAACACAGTAGGAAATGTTATAATTAAATCAACGCAACAATGACGGGTACTTCTGAACTCAATCTGCATGTGTATGTTTGTGCATGTGTGGTTTCCTTGGGTTTTTTTTAAACCAAATTATTGTGTGCTCTAGAGAAGTAATAGTCTTTTTAACTACTGATATTACTGAAATCAGCTGGTACCTGCATCTTTATAAAAAACCTGTTCCCATTATTTCTGATAGACTTCACTGTGTGACTTGCATGTCCAGACTGTGGAGTTATCCTCCAATTCTGGGAAAGAAGGCTCAGATGAACGTAGTGCACACTGGGTGGAGGGGGAAAACCTACTCTAAAATCCTCCCTGATTCTCCTGTGCCACTCGGTTCTCTCTTCACACCAGGGATACCTCTTTGTGAGACCATCTCCTACCCTGCAGTTCTTCCATACTGCTGGGTTTGTTTGCTCTGTGGGTGAGAAGGTGGTGGCAGGGGGGATGGAGGAGCGTTGCATTGCCCAGAGCCTCATCTCCACTGGGTTTGTCGCATTCTGTCTGACCTGGAATAAAGTGACCGGTGGGATGCTGTACCCAACCTGTCCTCCCAGCCAGCTCCCACTACCCGGGGGCAGCATGCTACAGGTTTGCAAGGCAAACTGCCAAATGGGCTGTAGCCGGCCGTGAGCTGTGGCTTGAAAGCACAGTGTGTGGGATTGAGTGTGGGACAGGGACTTCTCAGGCTGAGCAGGAGACGTTTGTACCTCCTCTCCTGCCAGAGGGAAAAACGAAAGCTAACTGGACCACAGATGCCTTCAGCACTGTCCTGATGGGGGTCTCTGATCTGTTAAAAAGGGAGTTTTTCCCACTTACACTCTGTTTTCTGGGTCTGATCTGTCCCCTCCTTTTCACTTTTCAAATAAAAAACTTGTTTTTCTCTAACATTTTGATAAAAAAATTCTTTAAGACTTGATTTTTTCCATTGCACAGGGAGGGAAGCAGTGTCTGGACAGGTGAGGTCAGTCATTTGTAGCTGGATCTTGAATCCATGTGGCTGCGTGGGGACGCTCGGTGTGTCCTCTGGGTCTCTGCTGCCTGCTGGGAGGCTTCAGCGCTGCAGGCTGAAGATCAGTTCAGTGATACACTCGCTGCTGGGCACTGAGGGAATGCTCAAGTTTTCCATCCCTAGCAGCGAAGATTTTTTCTGCAAGCCGTGACTTTTATTTTTTCAATTTCTTTTGTACCTGGACAGCCTCATTCTCTTCCAGGTTTTCCCCCTGTGTTTAAGAAAGAGAAACGTGGCATCGCTTACACATCCCAGGTGAAAGCCCGAGCCTAGGAAAATAATCTCAGTCTTTTTGACTTCATAACGAATCTAGAGTGATAGAGACACAACAGTCGTGAAGCCCTGTAATGCCATCCTATTTTCAAAAGAACAAGGCTTTAAGGAAGGGTGATTTGGGATGTCTAATCAAAGTGATGTGAGCAGTGCAGATGGAGAGGTCTGTGGGTTGGGAGGAAGGAATACAGGCGATTTTTGTGATCTAAGAGATGAAGTGAAAGAAGGCAGAGGAGAACTTCGGGAGACTTTTTTTTTTACCCCCAAGTGGTTTTCATGTTCCCTGGGTGTTAGTCCATTAAAACTAAGATATGCGGTCAGTGGCATCTGTGCCTTTATACAGAGGATTTCTGAGGAGTTGGTGCGTTGATACATCAAGGCTGGATCCAGGAGCATGAGCGGAGGCTGCTGAGCCCTGGAATGGAGGAAGCCTTGGGATGAGAGCAAGGGGGCTGTTCGCTTCTGTGTCTGATCACAGTCTGTTTTCAAGGTGTGTCAAGTAAAGTAGAAGTGGACACTGTGGATGTGGAAGTCCCAAGGATGGTTGTGGTGTTGGTGACTGAATTACAGCAAGGGAAATGTTTTCTTGGCTTTCAGTGTGGATGTGATGAGAGTTTAATCTTCATCTTTAAGCTCTGCTGATTGTCAATCATAACAGGAGGTGAAGAGGCTAAAACATTCTCCTGTAGTTGTGCAAAAAGTAATCTGGTAGGGGAAATAACTCTGAATCTCAACTAAGGTTGAACAGAATGAAGTTGCCAAGACCCTTTGTTCTGCCCCCAGAAGGTCACAGTCTGCTGGCTCACACTTGCCTCTCCTACGTGGAGCTCCCTTCTGAAAGTCAGGCAGAGAAATGCATGAAATATTGATAGATTTAATCTTACTGTGCAAATGAAGATCAGGTTGAGCTTGTCCATCGCGATAGCTGCTGATCTCAATGGCTGTTTCCTCCTGATAGGTTGACTTGTGATGACTGGCATTAAGAACTAACCAAAGAGAGCAGACAATGAAGTGCCCACACCTGGAAGGAAATAAACATATAAAAATAAGCTTTTTATATGTTTAGGGGGAAAAAAAAAGTAATTGCTGAAAACAAAAGGGATGTTTAGGCTGAACATCATAGGAACTGTGAGATCTAAGATTTTCTGTACGACGATGAAGCACCTTAGAAACACCTGCACGCAGTGGGACCATCCAGCTTTGGCCGTGCTCCTGGAAATGGAGGGCCGTCTTTCCTCTTGGTGGTGCTTAGAGAGCTCATTCTGCAGCTCCCAAAAGCTAAGTGATTTTATTGTTGCGTGTAGATTGCACTCTATATTGTAAGAGCAGTGGTGGTGGTGTGGCCTGTGGTCTTCGGCCAGGGTCTTCGTTAGAGTGAGAGGACGGCAACCCTGCCTGCCAGCTTTTTGGCACAGTATGTTTCTGCTCCAGAGGATCCACAGGAGGATTGTGGATCCATAATCCCACTGACAACAAATCCCACTGCTGCTTTTGGCATGTCCTTCAACCCATCTCTGCCTCAGTTTTCCAGTAATTAAAGGGGGGACAATATTAATTGATTTTTTTTTTTTTTTTTTTTATTCCCCTCCTTCCTTCTCAGAAGGGCTCCTGAGGATTAGTTTGTCAGTATTTATAGAAGCTTTTAAAAGCACCATTACTGCTGTGTGCTTCCATCAGTAATAAATAGCAGTTTGGAGCTTTGACCTGTCGTGAGCTTTTAAGCAATAATACTGGTTGAAAATCCTGAGTGACTGTTTTAAAAGTCTTGGTGGTATGATGATGTTAGATAACAAGTTTAAGTCTTGAAGGAAAGTTTCTCTTGCCTGGTCAGGAGCATTGTGTGTTGATATGGAGACAGTTCTTCCTTTCAAATATATGATGTGTTGAAATATTTTAAATTGGCTTTACCCACTTCATTCTTCTCATGCAGCAGAAGACGGATGATGTCTGCAAAATAAAGCATCTTTATTCCCTCCCTTACTTTGCTTCCCATCCCATTATCTCAGAAGCTCATATTTGTGATGCTGTTTCGCTGATATATAAAAAGCAGGTGCAGAAAACAGGTTTCCAAGGAAAGGAGGGGTTTTAGTCTTACCACTGCTGATGGGGGATGTGCTTCCGTCGTAACAATTGTGGTGGGCTATGTAGTGTTCATCAAGGAACCACTTGAAACTCTCCTTAAAAAAAATCAGTGGTTTTTGTTGTTGATGTTGGCTTTTTTCTTTTTTTTTTTTTTTTTTTCCCCTTCTGAGAACATACTTCACTTTGAAGGCCAGATCCAAATGTTACAACTTCCCAGAACTTCATGGGAGTTGCAATTGTGGTCTATGCGTGGCTCTTCCTTGGTGGAGCAGGCAGTCACAGAACAAAGTCCTCCATCCAGAATTAGGAAATCCCTTCCCAAGTTGAAAGCAGTCACAGAAGACTGGCTAATTTTTCAGTGCATGGTTGGTTAGCAAGAATTGAGGAGATAAAGTACATGAAGTGACCAATTTGTCATCCTGACGCTTGCTATATGAAGGTCCATAGCATTGTGGTTTTGATGCCACTGTAATATCCTTGCCACGGTGTCTTGAGGTTTTGGAGAACGGAACACATCAATTCCTGCAGTTTGTAGCACTGGTGACAGGGGCATTTTGGCTTTGCAGGCTTGCGGAAGGTCATGGTCCGTGCCCATCGGCAGGCTTGGTGCTGGCAGGACGAATGGTATGGGCTCACCATTGAGGATATCCGGCAGTTGGAGAAGGAGGCACAGTTGATGCTGGCTCAGAAGATGGCCCAGTTCTGCAGCGAAAATGATACTGAGCAGCACGGTGTCAAAGACACTCCTGGTGAGAAGGATGTGGAAGCCAACACAGTTTCACCTGTTGACACAGAGGACGCCGCTGGTAATAGCGAAACAGCCTCTGGGAGATCACTCACCAAGCAGTGGTCCACCTCTTCCAAGTCCTCACGATCTTCAAAGAGAGGAGGTAAGATGCTGCTAATGACTTGCTCTTCTGAACTGCATAGAGGTTGGGCTTTTGGGAGGTAGGACCATGCCTCCTTGTGGCTGGCACCTTTGGGACAATGCATATTTCTCCTGTGAGTTAAAACTGAGAGGCCTTCTCTGCTGGTGTTGCAGGCTCAGTCTTCTCAGGTGACCTGTTACAGGTTTGAGAATGTTTCTAGTAATCCCATAACTGTGACTCAGTGGCACATGGAAGAATTCTTGCCGATCTCACAAGCAGAGAAACTATGAAAAAACGGTAGAAGAGCAGGCAGCAGCTGGCTAGCAGCGTTGGGTCTCAGAAGACAACAAACAGCGGCACAGAGGGAGTTAGTCCTTGTCACCCAAGAGCCACTGGTGGCTTTTATAAGGCCTGGTCCTTCAGCGGTGTTCCTTTTCTGGATGTCTGCTTGTCTGCTGCGTCACACGACCGGCCGGGCTGTGGGTCGCTGTTAACTGCCTCCTGTTTTCCAGGAGCGCCTTGGCCGGGCTTACCCGCTACTACATGCCATTCATTTCAAAAGCGGGTGTTTGGCTCCATGGGTGCTGCAGTGTAGCTCACACAGCGAAGCACCCCCATTAGCTATTGGGGAGATTAAGGCAGGTACCCCCAAAAAAGTGGGTGGGGGCTGCTGCCATCCACTGGTGATGATGTGCGGTAGCTGTTCGGAGACCAAACCTCACAGCCTGGGATTAGGTGGGCCCATGGATTGTGTTTATATTCCCTTTTAAGTACCATTCAGGAAGCTTTCAGGATTTTGCTGTTAAAGCCCCTGCTATGGACACCCTGTAAGGACTCAGCTTTGAGTCCTGAATTTTGTCATTCACCTTTCCCTAGGCCATCACCTTTTTTTGCTGTAATAAACTCTTCCTTTCCTCGGACCGTTCTGTACAAAGGGGTGAATCCCCAGCGAGTTACAGACAAAAGGCTTGAACCCTCAGCAATTCCCTCTCTTTTTAGTCAAGTGCAGCTAATAGCTCTCACAGCAAGAGGCAAAAAAATCTCGATTTTTCTGAAAACCCCAAGGGGCAGCGTTTCTTCCAGTGACGGTGGAAGGGGACATCTAGGTGAGTGAAGCTTCTCCATCTCTCAGATGCACTAAATATTGTGAGTTGAGTCTCCGTTGTTATTTACTACTCCATCACTGATTTCATCACGAGAGATGAGCAGTAGTTTTACCTCGCGATGACTCACTGGAGTGAGCCCCAGGGAAGAACCTACCAGATGCTTCATAAATCATTATATAAAGATAAAAATGCTGGCTGCTTTGCTTGCACCAGGATTTTACATTGATGTGCCCGTCTCTCATGCTCTTTGTTATGAACCCCCTCTTCCACTGCTGACATGTTCATTGGAAGCTGTAGTTTTCAGACCTCTTAGGATTTCACTTGAAGGTTTTGACTGGTAGCAAAGCATGAATTTCTTTTAAACTGCAGAATGTCTCAGCTTTTACAAGACAAAGTAATGAAAGAAATGAATTGTGATGTGCTGGGAAGTACGTCATGCAGATATTTTAATCCTTCTTCGTGCTGGCAGCATATTAACATATGGAAGCAAGGAGGGCGTCTTGACTTACCGCTACCTCCAGCTGAAAAAAGCAATGCTTTTTCTCCAAAAGATCTCGGTCCTTTCTATACCATCTGAGCGAGACCTCTGGTGATAGCAGGACCCTTGTCGCCATCCCATATGTTATTATATGCTCTATTTTTAGCCACTATTATGCGAGTGCCTTGACGTCACTCCAGCGTGAATTAGCTCTGCTCTGCCAACCTCCTCGCTTGCTGCTCCCTACGGGGTGGGCGGTGGGGTAGTTGGGGGCTGCTGAGCCGATGCTGAGCTGCAATTAGATGACTCTGCACAGGGTCTCCATCCCCTTTCCATGTGACAACCGGGTAGCAAAATTAGAAGAATTTGACTTACAGATTGAACACTGTTACAACAATAGCATGAAACGGCTCCTGCAGCTGTCACAGTAACCAGAAGCTTTCAGCGTCTTTGTATATGCTAAATGAGAATTTGTCAGTCACCTCAGGTTTTTGCAGTGTTACGTTAGGTGGCTGCCGCAAGCGCTTTGTGTGCGCTGTGTGACATGCAAGAACTATCTGAAAGAGGGGAGAAACCCTCTCTCTCGTCTTTCTCTGGACAGTGCTACTTTCAGCAGGCGGCTGTTCTCTAACAAGTTCAGCCAAGAAGAGTTCAGGCTGGATCATTGCTAAATTATGTCTGGGGAAAAAAAAAAGGAAGAAAAAAGCCATAATATGTTTATATTTAGCACAGGGAACTCTGGAGGGGAAAATGAAAGGGAGCAGGTAGGTGTGAGAACAGGAGGGCAAACAGGAACCAAAAGGACCGTTGGGTTTTCTCCTCGCTCCGTCAGGACAGCTGCTCTGACAGCTCCCTATGAAGTAGTTGGATAGCATGTTGTTTAAATCATTCAAGTTTAAAGTTTAAATAGATCTCTAATCCAATTTGTGTGGAAGCAATTTCCTTCCAGAAAACAGATTATTTCTATCCAGGCTGCTCTGCTTAGCTACCCGCCCGAAAGTTAGCGAAGCAGAGGCATGGTTTGTGTGCTGATTAGAGGCACGAAGAAAGCTTCCAATCAGCCTGCTTCCTTCCTAATTGCAAACTTTAAAACCCAGCTGATTTTGCACGTCCTACTAACAATTATAAATAGCTGCCATTCAAAATAGCATAAGAGTGATCCAAACAGCTTGCTTTAATGTAGCATCTTGCTGGCAGGTTCTAACAACAGTAAACAAGCAGGATCTGTAAAGCGGTACACTGACATCACACCAGCATCATCGGGGTTTTGTGTTTTCAATGTTGCAGCAGTGAATTTTCATAGAGAACGCACGACTCTTCCTCCAGCAAAGATCATGTTGGGAACTCTCCGTCTTGTCGATGTAGCGTATCGCATAGGGCTTTTTTGTTTTTTCCAGCAAGTCCCTCACGCCATAGTATCTCCGAGTGGAGGATGCAGAGCATTGCCAGAGATTCAGATGACAGCTCAGATGATGAATTCTTTGATGCACATGGTACGTGGAGCCTAAATTGCCATCGTTTGTTTCCTGAAATGGTGGGGTAAGAGAACGGAAGGCATGAGGGTGGGGGGTGATCCGGGAAGGAAGCGAGACTTTTTTTGCTTTGTTTGAAGTCTTTTCCTTTCTAACCAAGATACGTGCAGCATCAGTGCAGCTTCTTCAAGCATCCCCAGCATCACCCAGCAGACTCTTATATTTAATGCAGCAACATTTCAGATTCAGTGTGATCTATTTGTAGGGATCTTGAACAGTCTTAACCTTTGGAGCTGTATTTTATTTGGTGCAAATGAGTTTGGGTAAAATTCAGCAATACTAACTGGACTGTGGGTGTGTCCTAATGATTCTGATTCAGTATAACTGATTATTTTTGTAATTTATTTTTTAATCAGTAGGAGGTATGATTAACAGGTATGTCCTGTCTGGGCCTGAAGAGACCCAAGTTTGGCTTTATTAACTCCTTATTCTCCCGTTCCAAGAAATACAATAGTAAATGCAGGAAGGTACTTCAGGTGCCAAAATTAATTGGTGTTGAGTACAGAATTCTCAAAGTAATTTTGACTGTCCGTATTAGCAGAAAGCTGTGTTTTTTTTTTTTTCCCTCTGTGCATGTGTGTGTGAAGAAGCTTTGTTCCACTGCACCCATTTTATGTATTGTACTTTAATGCGCATTTAAGCCTGAAGGGCTCCGTCTCTACTGACAACAGATGGACTCCTCTCGGCTTGTAATGCTAATCTAAGTTAGATGCGCACCGTGTGCTGATGAAGTTGGTGACCTTTCTGTGAAATGCACTTGTTAGAAGATGACGCCCCAGTTTTGTAAAGCAGAATTTCACTGACGTTCAGATGGATTTCACCGATGTTCAGCTAAAGTTCAGTCTCAAAAAATTGATAGTATCATGTTCCAGAAGAGTTCTCGCATCAAGTATTTAGGCATGTATCTCAAATTCTGGGGTAGAAAGTGGCATGCTATTGTGGAGTAGTGACTTGCACAATAGCAGCTTAAATGGCCAGGATGCGTGCAAGTCAGGGGATGAATGGGTCTCTTGTCTGGAAGGAGAAGGGCTAACTTAGTTTGCGTGTCTATTTATTAACTTATGTAGCATCTACAGAAACTATGTAAGGGATTTATTGTAGCAATATACATACAAGAAAAGAGAAGTGAGTCATCAAAACGGCATCATTGCTATCCCCCCTCTTTTTTGCCTTTTTAATTACTCAGTAATAAAATTGAGATAGAGACGGCTCTGCCTGGGATCCAGGCCCCCAGGGAATCCCTGATGTGCTCCTAACAGGCCTGTGAAGGAGAATTAACAAAAATGAGCCTTGTGCCACAGTTGGTATCAGCACCTCTGTTGCAATACTTCTAGGAGCTTGCTAACAGAAAAAGCAGCTCCTCTTCCACTAGCACACAGCGTGTCTCCATTTACGTACAGATTGTCCTCTGCAATCTGCACAGTTGGGTTTGAGAAGTCTGCCTAGTCTGATGGGATTTTGGCTTACAAGTTGAAGCCTCGATGTGTGTGCCGTTCAACACAGCCCCCTCTTCGGGAGGGACCTCTTGTTGTCCCTTGGCCGGCAGATGAGATGTCCCAGCCCCAGGTCTGTGAGCAGGGATGAAGCACCGCTTGCAGCGCATCCTCCGGGGAGGCTTGCGGGGTCGGTACCATGGGAACTGGCACAGATCAGGATGTGAGTCAACAGCGAGCAGAGTTCCTTGGAAGTGCTTCCCATATGTACACACACATTTCCTCGCAGCGCAGTGGGCGGAACCTGAGCCCAAGAAGATTTCTTGTCACTGGCTTCCCACTCATCCTCATTCACTGGCATACTCTGGTAAAGATAGTGACAAATACAGTAATATCTAATATCTATCCTGTAATAAATGCTAATAACAGGAGTAATATCCCATTCAATGATCACTTGAGCAGCAATAAGGGCTGTAATTAAACCTCTCAAGGAAATAAGTTTAATATTTAGATTAAGTTGCTGGAGGAGCTTTGAGTGCAATCTTCCTCTTAATTCTCTGCCAGCATGTGTGTTGCATGCTTGTGCTTTCCACTTGCTCTGAACAGGTAGCTCCGCACTCCCTTGTGCAGGGAAATGGGGATTTACTCACATTTTTTCCATAGCTGAAAAAGGAAATGGCATGCTGATGAAAAGTTTCCAGGTCGCTCTCTTTTTATGGTCAAAGTGTAAATAGAAACTCCTAAAAATAATCGCTCTTTGCTTGGCTCTGCACTTAGTCCCCTTCAAATACATATATCTTTTTAAGCCATTGCTCAGATTGGAAAGATGAATATATTTCATAATCTTTTTGTTCCCCATCCTAGGATTCTTCCAACTAATTATTTTCTTAGTAACTGTAGAGCAACAGGGAAGGGGGAATCCTAGTCTGGGACTCTGAAGATTACAGCTTTTAGATCTTCAAGACATCTGTAATTACTGCTGTTATTATTATGTTTATAACTCTTTATTAAATTTACAAGCCCAAAATTTTCAGGAAAGAAATACTAAGCACAGAACAATAAATAAATTAGAAAGCACTTAACCTCTGTAACAGTAAAAGATACATGCTCAATGTAAAAAAAGAAAAGAGAAAGGAGGGGAAAAAAGGAACCAGCAACCCATACCAAAGGCATCTTAGTAAGACTTGCATTGCCATTGTTTGGTTTCCCGTGGGTTCAGGCGGGAGTTCCGGGGCTCTGTTTCCTTCCCCGGAACCTGCCAGGATTAAGCGCGAAGCGTGAGGGCTGCGTGTTGCCCTGCCCAGCTGGCGCTGGGTCCGTGCTCTCACCCGGTAAAGGAGCCATCAGGCTGCTGCTGTCTCAGAGGACCTCTGGTTTGACATTAACATTGCCGCGAGCCCTTTCTCAGCTCCAGACTGGCCGCCCTGTGTTCAGGTTTGGGCTGAGAGCGAGCTCAGCCTCTCCCGGGGGAGTCCGCACGTGTTGGGGTAACCTAGCCCAGGCCAGCAGGCATGGGGGTGGGTGTGGGGGGTGTCCGGTGGGGGCACTGGGGTGAATTCTTCCAGTGCTACGGCTGCTAATGGCCTGTTTAGTGATGCCTCCGCAGGGCTCAGCTGCTTGTTTCCGTGTGGATGTTCCAGCAAAGGCCCTTGGACTGGCAAGGCTGGACTCCTGCCTGTGTCAGGCTTTCACTGCGGTGAGTTAGGGCTCTGCAGCCCAGCGCCACGCGGCGTGGGCGCAAAGCACAAGCCTGCCTTCCAGTGTCGCCTGCCTGACAGCCCCCCTTTCTCCCCTAACCTGGCATAACTCCTCTGATGCCTGCTATAGAGCAAGGCTATTAATCTTTCTTATGTTTGGATACTACTGTGGGGTGTTTTATAGGGTCTCTCCTTTATGTGTCTTTTCCTTTTAATTACACTTCTGGGAACATGATATTTTTGGGACCCTTATTGTTTATCAACTGTAGTTGAACTGAGCCAGGGGATTCAGAAGATCCTGAGGTAGGAGGGAAATGGCAGACACATGCACTCAGTGTGATCCAACAAGTTCCATCTCCTTAGGAAATCAGGCTAAAGATAGCCTAGGGAGTTCACGTTTCCTTTATTACTCATGCCTTTTTGGGTATTCGGTCCTATTAACAATAGTGATCCCTCTCACTGCTTCCCCCAAAGACATCCCACAGCTTTCAAACAGGTCTTGCTTTGTCCTCTCCTGTACTGGAGCATTCTGGCTGCTTTAGCATCATCAGTATGGCAAGAAAAACATCAAACTTGGTACCTGAAATGGTAGTGTTAAAAATCCATGTTATTTTTTCCATGCTTTAGGAGTTTTGTTTGTTAAAAACATGCAACTAAAACATCTTGTTTACTTTGCAAAAGGTGCTTTGGTTTCTATATGACAGAAGCTGGTAAAGTATCATGTTTTATTATGACTTAAACCATCCAAATGTTTATAAGATTACGTAGAGTTATGGGACCTTACTTTTATTTAAAATTCTGTTCTGTGCTCTTGTCTGTATACATATTTGTGTGTGTGTGACTCTCAAAAAAATCTGTTTTTTAAAGAGGACTTGTCTGACAATGAGGAAATGTTCCCGAAAGAAATAACCAAATGGAGTTCCAATGATCTGATGGATAAAATTGAAACCCCCGAATGCGATGATGTCCAGGGTAATTTTTTTTAAGTAAAAACTGCATGTGATATTTTACAGTATTTCCAGGCAATTGTTACAGCCACAGTCTGAAAAAGGTAAAACTTCTTATCCTCATCTCACAAAAGGAGAAGCTGAGGCAGAGCATAAAAATGACTGCCCAGTGCTGCCAAAAAAGAATTGCCCAGTGGGAGTTGGGATAGCTCTTGATTGTCTTTTATTTTCCGTGTTGGTTAGGCTCCTTTGTGCGACAGCCAGGATTCTCTCGTATAATGATGAAATATTCTAGCTCCGTCTTGAATGACTTGAATTTCTCCTGACTCTTCTTTCCTCTTGCTCCATCCTTTGTTCTTGTCTGTATCTGCCTCGGTTTTATTTTCTGCTCATCATTATGAAGTTTTGAAAGGAAGCTAGCTCCTCAGCCAGATCGATTCATGTAGCAGCGTGGTGGAAGATGATATATGTACAAAGTCAGTCTGTGTAGGCACAGACGTATGAATGTATCAGATCTCTGCTCCCCCAGCGTAGTTCAAGCAATTCCTTTTATTTTCCCACAAACCAATCGTTTCTGACAATCGTGCAGGGATTTCCCATTGTTGCCATCCTGAATAAAGCAATGATACTGGATCACTGTAACGAGAGAAGAGCTCACTAATGTCCTCAGCGCTTACCATTATGCTGGAAAATAAGTGACCCAGCATTGCCCAGGCTTCTCAGGTGGAAGGAGGCGGGAGGGAGGCAGAGGGCAATTTGATGAAATAATTAAGGAGATGTGAGGCAAAAGAGGCTGAGAGGCATTGGCACAAACAGTGTCTTTATGGAAGGGTGTCTTTGCCAAATAGCATCTTGCAGTGCTGATGTTTTAAACCTCTGTGCTTCCAGGTGACTTGTATCACGAGACATCAGCAGAGTACCACGTTGGCTCCAGCGTGGAGAGGCTCAGCATCATTGAAGTAAGTGCTTTGGTTTCTTGTAACGAGATCCTTTGTTGCTGGAACGTGTCTGTGTGGAGTAAATGGGGTAAACGGCTCCCTTCACTGCGAGCGGTGTATTGTCTTTGTGTGTCATTTGGAACCACACCAGCATGCTGTGTACTTCGTGGCTAGGTTTAAGGGATTATTTCACCGTCTTTTGAACATCATATGGAAAATGCTCTGTAGTTTGCAGACAGTGTCAGGTATCCAGCTGGAAAAAAACACTAATCCTGTGGGGATAACTGCAGCCTGAGGCACTGCCGGGTAGAGCTATCCTGCTAATGCCGAATGAGCTAGCGTGGATGTGGGAGTGGGAGACACCTCGGTTACTGCAGCACCAAGGTGCAGGTCCAAGTGGCATAGCTCGGCTGTAGCCCACTCTTTGGAGCTGCTCAGGGTCTTGTTGGAAACCAGTTATAACATAGCCTATACCAGCGCTCTGGATAAAATAATAAATAAAAAATAACACACCCACCCACCTCGGCTTTCTAGACTTGCATATACAGGCTTTTGCAATTCAGTGTCCCAGTGAGACAGTGCATCTTGAGTGGCTGTACTCATCCTGCCCTTAAAGCATCTGCCTGTCTGTGCTGCAGAGATGATGTAGCTGCTTGCAGAGTGCCTAAGTTATGTTGTGGTCTATCAAAGACCATGAGCGTGGTTTTGGTACTACTCTGTGTGCCAGGCTGGAAGTTCACGGTGGTTTGGCTTTTTCATAATAGACTGAGAGCTCAGGGGGCATGGGGAGAGTGGGTAGCTGGGGATGGGAACGGCTCCAGCCACCTCAAGATAAGCAAGTCACTAAGATTTCTCTTAGAGCTCAAGATAGTGTGGAGAACTTGTTGTCTTTTTCAGAGGGCTGTACAAACTCAACCCCCTCCCGTTTCTGCCTTCATTTTAGAAAAAGAACAGACTTCAAAGTGAGATGAAAAAGACAGTTATTTGTAGTTGTTCACAAACAGTCTATTAAAATAGTATGAAATTGTGATTTTCAGGTTAAGAGCCTCCATCACCAAAAGGTGGTTCAGGAATCAGGTGTCTTAAGACTCCCTAGATCTTACAAGAAAGTTCTGAAGAGCCACCTCACCTCCCTAAACTAATCAGCAGTTGCTTGCATGTCCCCCACTTCCTTCAAGAGCAAAGGTTAATGAACTGAAAGGGAAAGGTGCCTCCAAATGACTGCTGATAAACTTCTGGATGACCTGAGCTTGGTGACTCACGTTGTTCTCCAAATGAGCACTTAAAACATTTGTCTGAAAGCAAAAGCGGTGCTGAGATGCTGAGAGCGCTCCTCCCATGCCTCCAGCCAGGCAAAAGTTCACTTTGCAGGCACTGGAAACTGGAATCAGAGAAGGTTTAAAGAGCAGGCATTAATACAGTGTAATGGTACTAAATAATTAAAGGCCATTCTTATGCAGGAGGTCTGGAAAATCTTTATTACAGACTTGGATGTGAATTTTAATACTTCTGGTGGGCTGTGTATTAAGATATGCTTTAACATTCTCTGGTAAAAATGTAAGCTAGTTGTTAGGTTGCTAATGTGTGCCTGGGCATGCTTTCCTCCCACCAGCAGGTTTGTCAGGGACTCAGTCACTGCTCAAAGGACAACAGGTGACTAAAGATGCTAAAATGAGAAGAATTTGCCAAATGGAAAATACTGCTGCCCTCCCCGCCTTCCACACCCCCTCCCAATGGCTATTTCTCTGCCTCCACAGGGAGTTGCCCAGGATGTTATCAAATATTGTCTCTGCTAGCACAAGGGATAAGGCACAGGGGGAAAGATCAGTGCCTGCTTTCACATATCTCAAAGGCGTTGGGGTGGGGGATTTGAGTCTGTATGGGAGCCGTAAACACTGAAAGCCCTGGTAGTGAATAGATATTAAAAATAGTTACTGCTCTGTTGTGTTATAATATGCAACCAGTACAAATGGATGCTCCTGTACCTGCTCCTGGGGCATCAGGATTGGGCTTACAGCTCTTCTAGCAGGGCCCTTAATGATAACCCACTCTGGAGTTCAGATACAATTCCCTCCTTTGCCCAAACTACAGCCTGTCTGTTGAGGCAAGGAATTGATCCAACATAATAAGCAAAAGACCTGGACAGCCAAAATAAAAACCTTTTCTGTGATCATGCAGCGATCTCCCAGCCAGATATTGGCCAGTCCTTGGGTCACGGGGTCTTGAAGTTTTTTTTCAGTTCCTCTTCTGCAAGAGTATAAGCAAATCTGAAGTCTTATTTATAACTTCTGTCTTAGGCAAACAGATACAATGACTGATGTCTTCCTACAGCTTCTTTCCCCCGTAACGTGCCACTTGCTGACATGTTTGACCTCGTTTGTTAATTTTGCTGACTGTGTTTTACTGTCAACTGCTGCAGCTGAGCTCAGCACCCCAACAGAAAGCAACACCCATCTTTTATTTCTTTATTTTTCCACTCTAACGCACACAAGTAATGTCTTTACTGCTGCCGTGTTTTACCTGATTACAATTTTACGCAATTTTTTTTTTACTTTCAGCATTCCTTCTTGAAGGAATTCCTTCTTGACAGTCAGTTACGCTGAGGCTGTGTGTGTGCATTTGTGCATGCGCATGTATAGGGTAAGAGACCTGGAAGGAGTAGTCAGGTTCTCAGCTGTTTTATCCAGGTGTATCTAATGCCCTTTTCCATAAATGAAGCACATTCCTTCTTGAAGACAGTTTAGTTTCTTACCCACAAACCTGCAGAAGTTATTCTAAAACCTCACATCTCCTGTGTTTAGAAACCTGATTCTCAGTCTACACTTACTCAGGATCAGTTTAGACTCTTGTGCTTGCGCCTGCAAGCTTTAAGTGCCTCTCTTCCCTCCCTAGATTTCTTTACTCATCTCCACTGTGTTTGAGAGCAGGCATTTCATTCTCGGGTAGCTTTGCGAAGCAAATCAAGCTGAACTCTTTCAGTCTCTGCTCAGAAAGTCTCCACGCTTCTTGTCCTTCTGTGGTCCTTCTCATGTGGCAATTATCTTTGTGTGTGGATGGCCCAAACTGAACTCAGCCTTCTAGATGGGGGTTGCCAAGGCCTTGTATCATGGCTAATACTGTTTCTGCTGGAAATACCGTGCTTCGCAGGTTGTTGTTTGCCTCATCCCTGACTGGACTTGATGTGGATGGTGCGTTTATTGTACGCACCATGTGTGAGCTTGGGGAAGAAAAGGTGATAAAATTTGCATAAAATGCACTTGGACCAAATAAAACCTCTTTGCAAAATAAGCCTTTCTACTGTGCTCTCTTTCATTCCCACCTAGGATGAATCAGTGCAGCCATTAATGCAGCCAAGTAAAATCCATGTCCTCCTCTTGGTACTCCATGGAGGGAACATCCTGGACTCAGGAAGTGGTGACCAGAGCTCTAAGCAAGGGGATGTCAACACCATCGCGACAGTGTTTGACACAGTGATGAGGGTACATTACCCAGCTGCTCTTGGACACATTGCCATCAGGCTAGTCCCTTGCCCAGCCATCTGCTCTGAAGCATTTTCGCTGGTGTCCAGGTAAGTTGATGCTACTTTGTCACGGAGACACACTTTTTATACGGAGACACACGTACAAAATTTCACTCTCGGTTTTTGGGGTTTTTTTATTTGCTTCCCTGAAATGTTCTGCATGTAGTATTGAAAGCTCTGACCATGCTTTGAGAATGCACTTATTAATATACTAGCGAGGCATTCAATCTTGATTTCATACTTAGCTGCAGTGAATACAGTAATCATGCAGCAAGAGTTCTGAGATTGATTTATTCTAATTAATCCAATAAATACTAAGGCTTTAATTCCTTGTCTGAGGGTTGTTCTGTCAATGTAAGTATGTTGTCCTTGAAGATTTACGTTTGATGGGAGGGAAAGATTTATTAAGCTCTCACCCATTCACAGTGGAATAAATGGCCTTTCTATCTTGAAGCTTTTTTTTAATGAACTGCAATACTGACTGAACTGTCTGCAAGTGGTTTTCCCCACTCTGTATGTTAGGCTGAATATTTCCAATGTCTCTTGCTCTATCCAGCCTCAGCCCATACAGTTATGATGAAGGCTGCCTGTCCAACAGCCAGGATCACATTCCCCTTGCTGCGCTCCCTCTGCTAGCAACATCATCCCCGCAGTACCAAGAAGCGGTAGCCACAGTCATCGTCAGAGCCAACCAGGCCTACAGCGAGTTCATCAGATCCCAGGAGGGCATGTCGTTCAACGGCCAGGTGAGCCAACGGCTGAAAGGAAGAACAATCTGAAGCTCTCTTTTCCATTAATCTCTCAGGAGGGATGGAAACATGACAGTGTTGAGCTGCAATAAGAAAGTGTTGTGATTCCATTTCTTTCTGAGAGAGAGAGATTATTGCTTATGCTCTGTCTTGAGCCTTTGGGATTCAAAGCAAAGTCTGAACTTGTGTGCAGAAATGAAGCTACAAAGCTGTGAAGTTAATCAATTTTCAGCATGACACATGTTTCCAAATCAGGAATGCTACCTTTGTTAATAAACATGATCTCTGATCCCATTGCAAACCAAGGCTGTTTAAGCATTCCCATCTTTAAAGGACCTTCAGCAGCTCGCACTGGAGTTGTCACAGAAGTGGGTTTCTTTTTTGAGACTGTGCAGCTGCTGCACCCCATAAAAGACCATGACTGAGCCTCACATCCCTGCCAGCCAAGTGACTCTCGAGCCCCGCGAGGTTTGAGCTATTGGGCTAGCTGTCACATTGCACTGCTGTAGTGTGATTTATCCACCCTGAGCTTCTTCCCAGCCAGTGCTGTGCCCAGGGACCCAGACAGCCCTCTCCTACCAGGGGTCTCAGTGCTTTATTGTGCCTATCTGCTCAATACCCTCGGAGGCAGGACAGCGTTATCTCCACAGGGTACAAACTGGGGGCAGAAGCGCAGGGAAGCTTGCCTGAAGTAGCACAGGCAGCTGGCAAGGAGGGAATCAAGCTTAGTTTTCTGAGTTAGCGCCGTAGTCAGTGCTCTGTGTTGCTTTCACTTCGCTCTGGTCGGCTGGTGGGGACAGCCAGAACACATTAGCTGTGTTAGATAACGAGAGTCTGCAGGGTATGAGTGGATGTTAATTGACCAAATAGTTTTACTGATGAAAGAACTGGGCATCCTGTTTACTGCAGCTTTCCTAGGTGTAATCCAGCACTCTTTTTAACTGTCATTTCTGAACTGAAGTCAAGGGGCTTTTTTTTTTTTTCCTCCTCCCCTGCTTCTGTTGCCTTTTTCAGGTCTGCTTGGTAGGGGACTGTGTTGGAGGAATTCTGGGATTTGATGCCTTATGCTACAGCAATCAGACTGTGTCTGAGAGCCAGAACAGCAGTCGGCGAGGAAGCGTTGTGAGTGTCCAGGTAATGCTGGCTCCCAGTGTCTGCTGGGAATAGGTCTGCTGGCCACAGCACCTCCATGGCCCCTGTTTTTAGTAAGGATCTTTTCATGAAACAACAAAAACTCTCTTCCTTATCAATGGCAAACATATGTCTTAAGGTGCATGTGTGTCTCAATTTGGGTGCGTTTGCTCTGAACAGGGTTGTTTCACCCTCTGGTGTGAAGCATCACCCACACCTGCTTCACCCACACCCTTAGGAAGTGCTTTGGTCTGAAGTACTGTATTGCCCTCAACTGGATCTTAGGGCAGATGGGGAAGGGAGGATAGAAGGAGAAGGATATAATGTGGGTGTATTCCTGATTCAGCTGTCAGAGTGGTAAATCCGTGTATTTCAAATCCCAGGATACCGACCTCCTGTCTCCTGGAATGACGGTGAACAACAGCTATTGTTCCAGTGGCTCTAATCTGGAAGCCAGCAGACACCTCAGCAGGAGCAACATTGATATTCCCCGTAGCAACGGAGAAGATCCAAAGAAGCAGCTGCCACGAAAAAGGAGTGATTCATCAACTTATGAACTGGATACCATAAAGCAGCATCAAGCCTTTCTTTCAAGGTAAGATTTTTGAAGGAACAGAACCAGCGATATTCTGGAGCTGAGATTGGTGCATCTGTGAAACCCGAATGTTGCTTTGTCATCCTGTGATAAGCAAGGTGGAGGAAAGATTAGAGGGGTATAGATTTCAGTGTGTTGTATATGCAAAAAAAATGAACGGCTCTCTTGCTGAGTGGCCGTGAGAGAATCCAGCTGCTCTACTGCATCTGTACTACAATGGCAAGAAGCCCTTCATCCTGTCGTTTGACAGCCAAGGCCGTCGGGTAACTGCTTTTTTGCTATGCTGCAAGTGCGGGATGGAGGTCGTAAAGCAAATGTAGAAATCGTGCGAGGGAAGACAAGTGAAGCAGAACTGGGAATCCAGTGTTGTATTAATTTCAAAGCATCTCTGAAAGCTGATTTTGAGTTGGCTGGCCTGTTCTTGGGAAAGGTGGGCGTGAGCCAAGTATCCTTTAATTTTGGCCTGGTTCAGGTGTGAGATTGAATTGTGGTGCCCTTTCCTGTCACAGGAGCAGGTTTCTGCTGTCATGGTGGCAGGATGCTCTGGATGAGACATCCTGAACCTAGCTGGTTGGCTGGTTCATGGAGCAACCTTCAACTACACGCGAGGATTGTTCTGTCTCTGTGACTATTTGGCAAAGCAACCTGAGCCTCCTGTACGGAGCAAGGACAGGGGATTGTATTCTGTCCCTTGCCAGGGCTGCTCTGTTGCACCAAGATCGTGTTTCAAATTTCTTACTCACTATCGAAGCCCTCAGTATCACATTCCTAAGCTGCTTCAAATGGACTTTCAGAAAGGTATCTGTTAACATAACCGATGAAATTTTCATAGCGGTCTTTCCATTGCCGCTGACTGTTCAGGGATTACTCCTGTAAGCCCGGAGGCTTTTTCTGTCTGAATCATGTTCTTCAGCCTGTGGAATTGGACAGCCCAGACCTTTTCCTCCTGCATGCCCAGAGGAACTGCAACATCCTTTTGATCCCTCTTCCCCCATGTCCCAGGTACTGGGGAGCAATGTCCCCCCCCAGCAAACACCATTATCTGCATTGCAGCTGCGCCCCAGGCTTTTGCCGTGTGCCGAGCTGAAGGCTTGTCCTGCACTTCTGCCCCTCCTTCACTACTTGCAATTGTTGCTCCAGCACCGGGACTGGTGTTGTCCTGCCATGTCAGAGGCCCTTCTGTAAAAGATTCATAGGAGAGAGAAAGTATCAAAGTGAACGTCGTTGGTGCACAGAGATGCTATATTCAGAAAGACAGCTGCATTTACAAAAACCACAATAAGCTTCTCGGCTATTTCCAGCAGGTTAATAAAAGGCAATCAGTCTCTTGTTCGTACCTTATCAAACAGCCTCCTGTATTACAGGAGAAAATACGAGTTGTGCAAAAATGTGCTCGTTCTCCTCCTTGTTCTTGACCTCAGGGGCATGGACTGAGCTAAGGAAAGTGGGCTGGCGTCTTGCTGCACTTTTACATCTAGTTTAGAATAAGCCCTGGGCCTGATGTGGATAAGGGATTGCACAGTTTGTCATTTCAAATAGCTTTGTCCTGGTGCTTCCTGCTCCATCTCCTAAGCATTGTGCCCGCTCCCAACATGAAGCACTTGGGGGTCCCTGGCAAGGGCTGTCAGTGTTCGGTGTGCCGATGGATTGCTGCATCTCTACTTCTTTTAGGGTTTTGTATTTTTTTAAATCTACTTTAGACCTTGGGTCAAAAATGAGTCTCTTCCCACAGCTCACGAGCAAGATTCACTCAGGGAAAGGAGCAATGTGAAGCTGCTGTACGAGCTCTCTCCGCATCTCTCTCCCTCCGCTCCCTGCCGCAGGGAAGGCTCAGGTGCAGTGATTCACCTCTTCCCCTCCTGCGTGACGGCAGGGCGTCGCACCCCTGGACCTTGTGCTTACAGCCGTCATTACTGAGCCGCACAGTCATCAGCAGAATGCCCCTTCGGCCTTTCTGTCACTAAATAATGATTTTCCCTTGCAAAAACCAAGCCCTGATGTGACGCGGCTTCGTGCAGGAGATTGGCAGAACAGAGCCAAGTTTTCGTAACGGGCTCAGCAGACGGGCAACCTGGCATACGGGGGCCTTTCTGTCCGAGCCTATTGCAGATTTCAGCTTGTGCCAAAGACACTCATTTTTATTCATGTGTCAGACCTACCCGCTTGTCTGGGATAATGCCCAGCAAGCCAGAGCAGCATCTGGAGATTACAATCACACATTTATTTTTAAATTCAGTCCTTCTGCACAACTACATTATTTCTGGCTGTGCTGTACTTGTATTATTGTAAATGAGTTGATTTGCTTCTGAAATCCATAAGCTCTTGTTTAATTAATGCACACAGTACATCTGCTGCTTTTTAAAGAGAGAACAGGGCACAGTAGGTTGCTTGGAGCATGACAGATTCAGAGTTCCCCTTGGCTGTCATTTCTTTTGATTGCTAAAAAGACTGTAAAGTTCCCAGTAAAAGGAGAGAAGCTGTTCAAATTGCTTAGCGGTATGAGTGCTCTCATTCTCTTCCATTCCCCACAAAGAGATGCCGTGGGAAGGTGGATAGAATACACACAAAACCCCGTGCACCCGTCCTGCTATAACACGCCTGCCATCAGGATAGCCTTTCCTTTTGTGCCTTTGTTTGAATCACATTGCTGGCGCCCTTTCTTCGGCAAAACTGAACAGGTTCTAAATAACTTTGTATTCCTTACACACAGCAAACTTAATGCATTGCAGTCTTGTCAGCTGAAGTAATTGTAGCTTCACTGAAGGTGGCTTGTTTTTAGATGTGTTTCAGCATTGTGCGTCTTGGCAGTGTGATCTCAGGGAAGCTTGTTCACATCACAAAAATGGGAACATGCTCATTTTAGCTGTCGCTGCTGTAACCTCCTGTTCCTCTCATTTTTGACATCACTGTTTTGACTTTCCATGATATGTATGTCTGGTATAAGTAAGCTTGTTATTTCCCTGCGGTTGGTAACCAGGAGAATAGTACTGTGTGTGAGCATGCCTGCACCTTTGGAGAACACGTGACAGTGCAGCACGAGAAGAAGGTTTTTTAGCATCCTTTGGGAGTGGTGGGCAGCAGAGGTGCTGCCTCTGGGATGACGCGTTATTTGCCAAAGCAGGAAGACAAAGTCCGAGTGAAACCCATTTTTCTTCCCAAATCTGTGAGTATTTGCAGCTGCTCATTTATTGAATGGCTGTCATTCAGTGGAGGAGTATGCGTGAGCAATGGCTCCGGTGCTACAGATGGTGGGGAGTGAGCACCCTATTTCCATGAGCGCAGCAGCGCTGGGACATCGCTGCCCAGCTGGGCAGCCAGCACGCTGCGTTCGGAAGTGGCCTTGATGAGCGAGTGCTATTGCATACGGAGACACGGCAAGTGCTGGTGACCACCTGGGACTTTGACTTGGGGCCACAGAGCTGGCAAGAGACTGTTGCATTTGCATGATCCCTGACTCCAGGCCAGTAAACCTTTTATCCAACCTGACTGTTGTAGTATCCATTTATCCTACACATTTTATAGAACCTGTTCAGATGCTTTTTAAAGTGTTTGCAAACACCCTGTTAAGTCACTGCTGGTACTCTGCCTTCAACTCTTTGCTTCTAATTATAACGACGATAACCCGGCAAGGCTGCCATCTGAATCTGTAGAACCTGGAGAGCAGAAGAAATTGCAGCTTATTGCTTTTGGGTGGTAACAGAAGAACCTCAGAAACCCTTTGTGAACCAGGTTATTAGTGTTACCCATCTGTTATTTCGCTGTCTAATCCCAGATCTAGACAGCAAAGAAGTACTGCTTCCTAACATGGGGGTGAATTCCTGGGATTTTCATCTAAGATTTCCTGCTTCTTATTCCTCAGTGTCTAAGCGATACGTGAATTTAAATCTCTGTGTTAAACCTGTGTATTGCCCAGCCTGCACTGCACACAGGTTCAGTTTTACAAAGAGATTGGACGCCTGAAAAAGAGGGGGGAAAGTTAGACATGTTTTATATCATTATTCTTTTCAAGTACAGTTACCTGGAGTTGTTGGGCTGGGGTTGAGAAGTAGTTTGGTAATAACTTCACAGATGTGGCCTCATGGGCGGAAGAGAAGTGGGCGAGTCCTGAGTGCACGATAAATACAATTTACCATATGGCCACTGAGTTAATTACCCCAAATTCCCATTCCCAGTGAATGCCATACACATGCATGGAAGCTGTGGTGCAAACTTGGTGCACAAGGATATTAGAAACCCTTTTGCAGATTTTGATCTTTCTTCTTCTCTCTCCTCTCCCATTTTCTTTTTCTTTTTCCTTTCCAATCCTGTAACATTTGTCCAACTACTTCCACGAGGAAGAAATGGGTAAGCACAGCTTTCCGTAACATTTGAGAATAAGGTGATGGAAGGAACTCAAATGTTGACAACTAGAAAGTGTAGCAGTAATGTGTGTAATGGAGTGAATCACTGTAAACCTCCTTTTTTCCCTGCTACTCTAGTAATTTCGGCTTGCTGGTTATTTTATCTTGCAAATGATTATTCTGCTAGCAGCAGCCAAGACTTTGACTCCTCAAAGAAAAAACATTTTGAGGAGATAGGAGTGTGTAAATGAACCCACTTGAAGCTTGGATTTGTACGGTCTAAATTATGCCAGTGAAATGGGGTAATTGTTTGGGGGGACGTTTTACTGGCTAGTAAAACTGTAGTACTGAGGCATGGTGGGTTGATTGGCACAGTTCCTTCACTAAAGAGATAGAAATTCTATTCCCTGTCAATCACTTATCTGGCCTTCAATTATGAAAAAACAGCGTGAATAAAATTTTGACTTTAACTTCTGTTCTTGTCCCAGTTTACATTCTAGTGTGCTGAGAAATGACCCAGGATCCAGGCGATCTAGTAGCTCTACTATGTTGGATGGAGGAAATATTGGAAAGTTTGAATTTGAGATCACTGACTTCTTCCTCTTTGGCTCTCCCTTGGGTCTGGTTCTTGCACTGCGAAAAACTGTCATTCCCGCTCTTGACAGTAAGTCCTGATGTAAACTGCTGAGCTTACTTAGTAGATGGTGTAAGCACCTCCTGCTACAAATCCAATAATTTGATGAGACAGACTGGTAAAAGCCAAACATTTATATATAATATTTATTGCACCATAATGAAGCAGATCACTTTGTGCTCTAGCCAGTACTGATTATACAATTTATTTGCAATGTACTTCCGAACATTAGAAATACTGGGCAATTCTTGAGTCTATAAATATTGTAATAAATTGTTTCAGTTGGCTAAAATGGAGGATGAGGGAGATGGTAAATCCTTAGCACTTGTTTTTAACAACAGTTGCCCTTTTTACAGACAAATATTTACAATATTCTAAAAATAACCTTTTGATACTTGAAGGTTTTTTTTCTTCATCTTTTTAGTCTTTCAGCTCAGACCAGCTTGTCAGCAGGTCTATAACCTGTTCCACCCTGCAGACCCATCTGCTTCACGCCTCGAGCCTCTTCTGGAGAGGAAGTTCTACCTTTTGCCCCCCTTTAATATTCCCCGTTACCAGAGGTTCCCACTGGGTGATGGCAATTCTGCTGTTCTGGGTAAGTCACTTTGGATCCGTATTAGCTGTCACTTTACATGAAATTATCAAAGCAATTGGGAATGACAAGAAGGAGAATAGGCCCTATGATGTTAGCTTTATTCCTGATGTACCAGAAAAGTAGTTTTCTTCCAACAAAATCAGTGCCTTGTGACCCATATGCCCTTCACTTGTCACACAAAGGCCATCAGCTTCTGAGAGTCATGATGTGGTGACCTCTCTGTGAGGGTCCCTGACTTACACCCAAGCCGGTGCTTGTGGTTAGGACTGAATGAAACATGATTAACTTGGCTGAGTTTAGGACTTTGATGCTTGGAGGGCCAGTAAAGACTGGAAGGAGCAGAGTCAACAGTGAGATAACGAGATGATTTACTTGGTTGCAAACTGTGCTTTTTCATGGGACAGGCTACTGCAGATCGGTGGGCTGGTGACAGTGCCTTGCCCTTGCCACCTTGCCAGTGAGACACTTTGTGTTCCTAGGATACCTAGGAGTCCTCTGCCATCAGTGGCCTCTTCACTTGCTCTACCCCAATTGCAGCAGTAACAAAGTCTAAAATGGCTGTGTGCATGCCCTTTTGTCTTACCGGGTTGCATTTGAAACAACTGTGTCCTGCCCGTGCCCTGCCTCAGCTCCCATTACATCAGTGCTCTTGCAGTTGATCTAATAAAATAAATTATATTTCCTACCATCTTCACCTCACTTCTGTGCCTAGACTCTCATGGTCTGTTGCCATTTCAGTGCAGGCTCTCATTGCAAGGAGCTCTTGGGGAAGCTCACCACTGTGCAGAACTAAATTTGACCTTTCTGCTTCACCTAAAGCTCTGGTTCCCTCCAGGGTCAGGGCTTTGGGGCAGGAAGAAAAATTGCACCATAATTTTTCCCTTGTAGAGGTTGTTGTCAATGGCTACTTAAAGCCAACATTGCAACTGAGAGTCGCTACTATAAAACTAGACTTACAGCACACAAGAAATCACGCTGGCAAACCAGAGTAGAATATCAAAGCCACCAGCTAGAAAGATTGGGATTTGGTTGTTGTTTTTTTCCTAAAGCTCTGGTAGCTTTCCGTTTGATAAATATTTGAATCATGAAGGACGAAATGAAGAGAAATATATATCTATAGCTGAATAATTCCGGTGATACTCTGCATCACTTTTAAATTGAAAATGCAAAGCAGTGGTCTCCTATGTATCAGTATCTTTAAAGATTCTGTTGTAATTGCTGAATCTGGAGGTCTGATTTGTTAAATGGGCATAAACTAAGACCCATGTTTAATAAAGTGAATAAAATACTTTCTGTAGGTCCCACTCACTTGTCAAATTTAGCAAAGATTTTGCTGCAATACTTTTTAAAAATGGATCCACCCACAATTACATTTGTACCCAGTCCAGTTACAACAGCTTGGGGAATCTATAGCAACTTGAAAAGCAATTTGATTTTTGGGTGTATTCTAGGTATCAGCTGCAAGTGGCTTCTTAAAAAAAAAAAAAAAATCCTGAACGTCTTACCTTCTTCCTCTTAAATACATTTCAAATTCCCTATTCTCACTGAAGCCAGAGGTAAAAGCCCCGTTGACACTGAGCAACTTGCATTCTGGTTACCGTTCTGTACAACAGCAGGGACCTTTTTAGCTTGCTGTGCCTCCCTAGACCTTTGGGTTGGCTGTATTTAGACAGACACTTGTGATGCAGTGGAGAAGAGTTAAACAGCAATTAGCTCAACTATGAGAAGGGTAGAGTGATTTCAAAACCCTCTCTGGGTTTGAGCCTTGTTATTTTAAGAGATGCTGCTCTGCTGTGATGAATAAAAGTGACAAAAAAGCAGCTTTGAATTCTCTTCTTGTGTAAGACAAAGCCTTTTAATTTGCTTATCATAAAGTAACAGGCTATTCCTTTCTGTTAGTTTGTGATTTACACATTACCCAGAAGGACTGTTTTAACCATGATCTGCAAAGCTGCTACTGAAGTTAGTGTTCACTGTAGGGCGCTCCAGAAAAGTTAATTGCTGCTATAATTAAGCTATATGATTTGATGATCACGTAAAATTCAGGTGCTCAATTATAATCAGTTATGTACAAAACTTTCTGTAACACTGCTTGTGCATATTTCCTTGTGCAAATAGCTAGCTTGTTTAAAGTCCATGATTCAGAAAGCCTCTTAGACTTTTTTTTCCCCCTCGTTTTCCCATCTGTATTAAATGTTGGGTCCCTGTTTCATTACAACCAACTTGCAGAATGAAATGAAATTCACATCTTGCTTACTCTTGTGCTTTGCACTGTGTAGGCTGTGAGTCTGATTCAAGTAAATCTCTCCTTAGAGTGTACTTTTTTCCCACATAGTAAAAAGATTTCTCTGGATCTGCTGGGTATTTATGGATTTGACTCATTGGAGAAGCTGGTTTAGAGGACTCCCTTTTCTTTTCTTGTTGAAATGCCGTTGTTGTACTACCAGTTAATCTCTAATCTAACTGGTAGCTACTGGTAGTTAATCTCTCTGATGTAAGTCTATTTGGAAAGTCACCCATGTTTTGTTTCTTTTACTCTATTTGAAGGTTGTCCTTTCATTGAAGACTCATAGTTGAAGTGCTCAGTTGTAACTGTTTGTATGTTAACACTTTGTGGCCGCATGTCTGTTGTTCTTTGTCCTTCTGTTTTGTTTTTTTTTTTTCCCATCTGCTTCTAGTTGAGACAATCCAGAACAATCCCATCCTCCTCATGGAAAGTAGCCCTCTGGGTGCTCTCCAGCACCAGGACAGCTTCATGGAAACGAGTATCCCCGTTCCCGTACTGAATTGGCAAGATGTTTCCAATAAAAGTGCTGGTTTTGCTGAGTGTGTGTAATCTACACTTTTGTATTGTCTGTGGCGTTGGGTACTTGGGGTGCTTTTTGGAGATCATACTGTTGCCTCCTGGAGTTGAAATCTTCATGCTGTGTCTCAGGCTGTGCCACATGAAATAACCCCTTGGGATCATCCTTGGGTATACCTGGTCTGGGAGACCCACCGTGCAAAGAACGAGCTGGGATTACAAACTCTGTCCCATTCCGGTGTTGATGGTGGAAGGGGAGACTGCTGCCACATACTTACTTTTTTCCATTTGTGGTGGCTATGCTGCTGGAAAGAGGCTTTGGCACAGCAAGACACGAGTCCCTGGGTGGCCCTGCTCATGTGCAGGATCCCCTGGGAACGGGTTGGTTGTCTGCAGTGTGTGTCTCCCCAGCAGTCAGCCGTGCTGCACCGTGGCCAGAAGTCTAATTAATGTCTGTGTCAGAACAGATTTTGTCCGTTTGAGTATTTCGTGGTTGGACACTCCTTGTGGCTCTGCTGAATACAGTGACTGAGGCTTTCAGACCCCAAGGTGGCTATACGTGTTGGCTTTTAAAAATTAATTTCTCAACTTCTGCCTTAAAAGCGAAGTTTGATGCATTTGTTTTGCCTTATTTTCCATCATAAATGCTGCATGGCCTCATTTATTCTGGTTGTGGTTGGTGCTACATCTGCGATTTTAATGAGACTTCACTTTGTTTTATTTTTTTCTTCCCCATGTGTCTTACTTGCCTGTTCTCACGCCTTTTTCAGTGTTTTGCATTGAGAGCTTGGTTCTGCCTTGTCTTTAACAAGCTGACCCTTGCTGTTTATGAGCGGTCCAATACATTATGTGGTCATACAGGATGGCAACATTGCTGACTATTGCAGATAGTCTCTCCCTTTGTCTTTTGAAGATGTAGATGATTTTTAGGTATGCAGTTGCCATGTTGCCTGTACTGTGGTGTTCTGTAACAAAGCAGAGGGAAAGGATCTGGTATTATTAATTAATCACTTTGGAGGTCACTGATGAAATGCCATTTAACTGTCATCTGATATTTCCTGCTGTCAGGACAGAGCTTTTAGAAGCTTCTCTGCTCTTTACCTTGTGTGTCAAGAGCACAGCATGGCCAAGCAATGCTTGGCTTGACTGTAGCAAGTGCTGAATCCCGGTTCAGCCACTGGACTGCAGGAAATTTCCAGAATCATAAAAACTTACGGACAACAGAAATCTATGTTGCTCTTGATCTCAGGGTAGTGACTGCAGAGTGCCCAGTGCTGGCCAGTGACTCCAGTGTAAGCAGGGTCTGGCCTGTGCTGAGCAGCTGGCTGGCTTTTCTGGTTTTTTTTGGTTTTTAATTTTTATTGAACTTTACATATTTTTGATTGCTTTCAGTATTTCCCGCTTCAGTGCCACAGCTCAGCCTGCAAATAGCACATACTGAAATCTGCCATTCAGATACCCTAAGGACTTAACACAGTGCCAGCAGTACATTAGGAGGATGGCCCAGTGCCGTTCACTTAGAGGGAAACAATTAGTAAGAACATTGACAAACGAGTCCATAAATGAAAAGGCACAGCACTGAAATGAGTATTAAAGATCCATAGGTAGGCAAAAAAAAAAAAAGGTGATTTTGCTTCTTATGTCACCTCTTCTGGAAGTGCAGTTAAATCTCAGTTCATTGCACTGGCCCGGCGTGTGCGTGCTGCGGTTCGAGCAGCAGCAGGTCGTTTGCTGGGAGAGAGGGTGCTCAGGGCACTGCTCGAGGCAGGTCTCCTCTTCCTGAAGCTTCCTTCTTCTGACAAAGTCTGCCCTCAGACATGGTACAAAGTACACTTCAGCCAGAGCAGTGAACCGATGGCACCCCTGTCCTTATCTAGTGACCCAAATGAACAGCTAATACTGATGAAAGTCTTGTTACTGCTGGTCCTGGTCCAGCCACCCGACTTCACCCTGGGCTGGAAGTGCTTGCCTGAGAAACCTCCCCGCGATTGTCAGGACCTGAGCTGTGGCTGGGGATGCCACCTCTGCAATGCAGAAGATGTGGCCCTTAAAGAGCAGGAGCGGTTGCAGGTGCTGGGGTCAGCCCATGCCGACGTGGCAGCATCTGCGACGTCACACCCTGGTCACCCCACTCCGCAAAAAAGCTTGGTTTCAAAATTGCAAGAGCGGTGCTGCACAAAGGACTCGGTGCCAAGAATACGCAGAGTTTAGGAAATATGTTGTTAGGTGTTTTTTTCTGCAAGTCGGGTCCCAGGGTTTTATCTGGAAGTCGCTGTCACTGCAGCTTTGGGGTTGAGGAAGCTTGGCTGAAGGGGCAGTGATGCATAAAACAGGTTTTCTGTCTACGCTTCCTGCCCTGCCTTTTCCTGGCCCTTGTTTTTCTTAGAAACTGTCCTTTTTCAGGGTGTGTAGCTTGGAAAAAGGGAGAAACACGAGAGCAACCCGAGTGGGCTGGAGCATAGGAGCGAGCGCTGCTGTCGGGCAGCACTTTATCCCCTGCAGAGCAGACTCCTGCCATCAACATGGACAATGCTAAGCTGAACAGTTCAGTAATGCTAAAACAGTTTAGGCTCTCGTAGGAGTGAAAATTACTCCTGTGGCGACACTAGGTAGGATGGTGTTGGAAGGGCTGGTGAGGTTGGTTTTTGCTTCAAACTCATTGTGTTCAAAAATCCCCAGTCAGGCCCAGGAAAGCGAGATTGGCTAAAAAAAGCAAGCCCAAAATACCACTGTTTCTTCCTTTATTCACTTTCCACTTTCTGGGCCCTCGAAAAAGGAGATAAAATTCAGGCAGAGCTAAGTGAAGACACGCTAATGAAGCCGGAGCCATGATCAACCCAGGCAGCACCACATTTGGCCCAGCCTTTTCTCCTGTGTAGCATTGCTGTAAGGCTCTTTAGCGTGTCTTCCAGCTGCGTCCTAATTCAAGCCACAGATGTTTTATATTTAAGGGAGAGGAAGAAGTGCAGGCTTCGCTGGTAGGTGTTAGTTAAATCTGAACCTGGCATTTTTCCTAGTGTAGACAAAGCCAAACCTCTCATTGCATCTGACCAAGTTCAGGGAAGCTGATGGTCGTCATCTGTCCAACAGCTGTGTTGGGGCACCCGTCTGATGTGACACAAGGGCGCAATTGCAGAAGGATCTCACAGTCTGCATGAGCAAGGGAAAGGAGAGGAAGGGGTAACCAGGGAAGGGATGAGAGGGTTCTCCCAGGTCATGCAGCAATGGGAATGAGAGCCTTTACCCCTGAGACCTGGGGTTGAACACAGCTCCTGGCTTGGCTCGTGTTCTCCGAGTACAGCCTCTGCTTGAATTGTCTCCTCTTGTGCTGGTGCTTTCTGCAGTAAGAAAGCCACGCTGGCCCGGTGGGGCTGGCTGGGTTGCAGATACTAGTAGCAGCCTTGACAGCCAGGAGCTAAAGGCAAGGTGAAAAGAGGAGGAAAGTGCTGAGAAAGTGATGCTGGTAATGGCCTTTCAGGCATAACATGGGCAGTGTGTGCAGCTCATCCTCAGGTCAGGCTCCCACTAGGGCTCAGATCTCGCAGTCCACAAAGCTTTTACACAGAGCAGCTTGTGGCCTGATTTTCCCTGCAGAGAACAGAACTCTTTTACCAACACTTAGCTACACATTTTCTGCTTCATTCTTTCCCTCCGCTGCAGCAGGATTTGTGTGGGCACAGACACTGCTGCTGCGAACTGAGAGATCGGAGGAGGCAAATCAGTAGCCCCAAGCAAAAAAGATCGATATTAAAATAAACCAGTTGCCAAAACAACGCCCCGTGTCAGCCGCATACTGGGATGAAATCCAAGGATATCTAAACTGGCTGAAGTAGGCGGAGGATGTTGGTGCGTGGGAATAATGCACTTGCGTTCCCCGTGGCATCTGCTGCCTGGCTGGGCACAAACCTGTGCCCTGTCTGATACCTGGGAATAAAGTTCAGATGCTGCTTCTCAGGTAGAGCAGAGATGGGCGATGTTAAAACGATAGTAAGTAGCTTTGCTTTTGCGTGTTAGTGTCATACCGGTGCTGCCTGCTATGAAGTACTTGGTATTGGCATTACGAACCCTCTGCGGTGCAGGATCTTGGGATGTTCCACAGACACTTAATTCAGCCTTGTAGCATCCACAGAGGGGAGAAAACTGAAATGCAGAGATTTTATCGTGACTTTCAGCATCTCTCGGTTTGCCAGTCCTGAACATATTAGGTCCATTTCCCTCCAATACATGTATAAGGTCCATGTGAGCATGACTTTAAATCCTCCTTTTCTGTATTTATGTACTAAAGGGTTAGGCCACACTTGGTAAACCTCAAGTTGGGATCTAAAAATCCAGTCTTGCATGTTGTACAAAAGAAGCTCTGTTTTCACAGAGACTGAGCGCTCCCCGATCCGCCAACACCGATTGGAGATGTAAGTGCTCAGGACCAGACTCCTTTCTTTCAATAGCCCTTACTTCAGTTTAACGAGTGTTGGCTGTATCCATTAGCAATAAAATACAAGTTCAAATTTAGTCCCTGCCAGGCATGAAAATGTTTTCTTGATTTTTTTTTTTTTTTTTTTGCATTAATGCTTCTATCTTGGAGATGTTCATTTAAGTCTGAATGTTTCAAGAAAACAAATATCCCCTTTCTAAGATTGTTTTTTGTTGTTCTCCTTACCTTGGTTATTTTGTCTTGATGGGAATATATGAAGTTGTGTATATTCACATCCGTATGTATGACACATGCTTCTGTTATTGCTGCTTGAATAAGTCTGCCTGGATTTTTCTTTGGGGTTTTTGATTTGTTTTTTGAGCTACTTATTTTGCTTCTCTCAATCAAAGACTGCTCCTCCAGCCACATGTCTCTTTGCCTGCTGTGGTGTTCGCTTTCTTTTCAAACCAGAGCTCCAATGAAATGTTTTTTTTTCATTCCGATCAGTTCTGAAGGGTTTTTGCATCTACCAGCCTTGTTTGCCTCCTTCCTCCCCTCGAGTTCATCTTGCCCAGCCTCTGTCTGTTGGTCTAATATTTTGATTTCCCTGTTTCAACTTTGTAGCAGATGTTGTTCAGTCTCATGGTGCCGTCTTCATGGAAAGCGCGTCCCTGTCCACCCCCATTTCAGCCCCTCAGTTCAGGGGCTTCCGGAGAGCCAGTGAGATCAGCATTGCCAGCCAGGTCTCAGGAATGGCAGACAGTTACACTGCTTCCAACATAGCCAACAGTAAGTGTTTCACCCCCTCCGAGACTATCGCTCGCTGCCGCACTGCTCTCTCAGCACCACACACCGGGCCAGAGCCACGCAGCTTCTGTCTGTCTCTCTGGGGTTATACTTTCCGTTTATAACGAAAAATTTGAATTATTCCACCTTATCCCGGTTTTGTCGTAATCAGTGCCGTGTGTTGTCGTATCCCGTGGAGGAACAGATGATATATTTGATTATAATACAGGGGCCACCGCTGTGTTATGCATGTTGGACTGTGCTGGTGATAACTTGTTAAAAAAAAAATTACAATTGATAACTCTGAGTACCATTTGGCTGCTGTGCGTGGTGAGGGTTAATCCAAAAGCGATGTTTCTGTGCTGCCGTCGATAAGTCGTGCAGAACTGGTGGGGATCAGCACTGCCAGATTGATAATGCAGGATGTGGTGTGTGGCTTGTTGCAGATCACTTAAATGTGGTCCACAGAAATGGGGATGAGTAAGCCCCTCTGTAATGCTGAAAAGAAAAATCAGGTTTGGGTTATTTATTACTTTGCTCTAGCAATTCAGCTCTTCTGGAGCCTGCAGGGCAGCTCAGAGAGTCAGCCAGTTATGACCCATACCCCAGAGCCGAATGAGGAATAAAGGGATTTTTTGTTATTTTTCCCAAGACCTGTATAACTTCCCAGCTAATACAGTGGAGAACAAGAGCCTTTGTTAATGGTTCAGCCCCTTCTTCATTTCGGCTGAAGTGTGAGATTAACAGTCTGTGTCCTCAGGGACCTCTGATAACTTAGAAAAAAGCTGAAAACCAAACAAATCAAAAACCTATGACAAAAAAAACCCTTCAGCCCAAACTCTTGTCCCAGAAGATGGCAAAAATTTAGAGATACTCCATTCCTGGCGTGTTAGACTACAGGGCTATGAACAACTCACTTCATAATTAATTGCTGAGGTTAATAACACTCCCCGAGGCAAGTGTTAGTGGCTGAAAGTCAGGGGCTGCCGTAACTTCTTGCCCTGTTAGAGGTGACACTCGGCAGCAGAAATAAACTACCTGTGCTCTGACAAACAAGGTTTTTTTCCCGAAGCACATCCGAGAGCTGACGCCGCACTCCCCGTGCGCGTTCTTATATTTGTCCTGGTAAGACATCTTGCCAAGCACTTGCTAAATATTAATCTGCTTTGGAAGAAGGCTCCTGGGGGAGAAGGTGTTTGTTTTGTGCTGGTTTCACACCCACGGAGAGTTGCCGAGCTCGGCCGGCCGGGAGGGGAGGCGGGGGACAGTGGTTGTTCGTTATGAAGTGTTTACGCCGGGGTGATGCCTGAAGGCCCGCATGACACGACGGAGGGATCCTGCCTCTGCGAGCTGACGGCAGGATCTTCTCTCTCTTCGCTTTCCC